>NC_073378.1:122608890-122891390 GCF_028641065.1 Leucoraja erinaceus | reverse complement strand
AAATGTGTTTGTTAAAAATGTCGGCAGGAACAACAACTCAGCAGCCTTTCGGAAGGAGCAGGAAAGTACACGTGGAATGATCCCAGATTCCATCCAAAGGATGGGATTTGAAGGGATAATTCACAGGGGGTCACCTTTGGGAGAGTCCAGGACCAGAGCACAAAGCCTCAGAATAAAAGGATGTATACTTGGAAAGGAGACGAGGAGGAATTTCAAGTCTCCTCCGCCAGATTCTTGATTAGTATGGCTGTTATGGGGAGATGGCAGGAGATTGGGGTTAAGAAGGAAAGATAGATCAGCCATGATTGAATGGCGGAGTAGAATTGAAATTCATCCTCATTTCATTTGTAAAGGGACGTCCTTTTATTCTGAGGCTGTGCCCTCTGGTACTAGACTCTCCCATTAATGGAAACATCCTCTCCTCATCAACTCTATCCAAGCCTTTCACTCAAACATGAAGGGGACGGGGACACAATTTTTCATGGCCACGCGTGCATGCGCACACTCACGCGCGAGGCTTCGGAGGCTCAATCCAGCGCTAAAAACGGAGATTTTAAAATCGGGATCACAAAAACTTGGGGGGGATGTCCTCCACCTCTTAAAATATGGGGGGGGAGTGTCCCCTCTGGCCCCCCCCGGGTTTTCCGCCCCTGCTTTCACTATTCGATAAGTTTCAATGAGGATCGCCCCACATTCTTCTAAACTCCAGCGAGTACAGGCCCATTGCCGTCAAACGCTCATCGTATGTTAACCCGTTCGTTCCTGGGAACATTCGTGTAAACCTCCTCTGGACCCTCTCCAGAGCCAGCACATCCTTCCTCAGGCGTGGGGCCCAAAACTGCACACTACTCCAAATGCGGACTGACCTGCGCCTTATAGAGAGCCTCAGCATTACATCCCTGTCCATAACTGTAGCTCCTTGGAAGTCACATTCTACACCTCCCCGCCCCAGCCCCAGTCAGCGCCCTGGATATTCCAGCCTCACCCTCCCACTCCCTCACCCCCCCGTCCCGTACCTGCACCTCCTTTGAGATGTGGACCTTGGCGGGCAGCTTGACCTCGACTTTGGGCTCGGCCTGCGCTGCCAGCTGCTCCTCGGAGTCCAAATCGTCTAGGGGATCCCAGGGCTCCATGGGCCACAGCAGCCGCAGGAAGACTGAGTTGGGGATGAAGCCGTCCAGGGCGATGGGAACCTCGGGCATATCGGACCAGTAGGGCAGTCCCCGGGCCTGGGGGAGAGAGGGGGGTGGAGGGTAGGGGGCAGGGTGGAGAGTGGGGTAGGAGGGGGGGGGGGAGAAGGTGGAGGGCGAGAGGGTGGTGGAAGGGGAGCAGCGGGTGGGAGAAAGGGGAGGGGGAGATAATAAGGGGAGAGAAAGGGGGGTGAGAAATGGGAGGTGGAGAAATGGGAAGGGAAAAAAATGGGAGGGGGGGAGGTTAGGTGGGAGATTGGGAGGGGGGGAGATAGGGAGGTGGTAGTGAGGGGTAGGTGACGGGAGGATGATGGGGGAATGGGGGGGAGGAGCAGTGGGAGTGAGAGGACAAAGGGGGGGGAGGAGGGGGGGGGGTGATGGGAGGAGGATGGGAGAGGAATGGGGTAAGAGATTAACAGGTGGAAGCAACAGAATCTCCAGCGGATCCCTCCCCGCTCCAGAACCTCCTCACCCTGATGGGGGCACATAACGCCGAGCCTGCCCCACGTTTGGCCCAGTCCTGGTTTATTTCGCCCCACTCCCCCCACAGCACCGCACTACCTCACCGCCCCTCCCTCAGTGCGCACTCTCACCACTTTCTCGCTCTCCGTAACCTCGCTCCATGGATGGGGTATCGTCAAGTGAGGAAAGAAGCCCTTCCTGATGTTGGTGCAAACGTACGGTGGCTCAGTATGAGCTGGGGGCTTCATCAGCACGTCCGCAAAGCCATCCGCCTCCTGATCGTGAATCTGCTAAAGCATCGCCAGTGAGGCAGAGGTTTCAGTGAGGGAGACAGAGAGTGAGGTTTCAGAGGGTAGAGGAGGGGAAGAGGGGGGGGGGGGAGGGGAGTGGAGTGGAGTGGAGTGGTGGGATGGTTTGGGATGGGGAGGGGAGGTGAGGGAGGTGTGGGGAGGGGGAGGGGAGGGGTGGTTAGGTGTGGGGAGGGGAGGGGAGGGATGGTGTGGTTAGGTGTGGGCAGGGGTGGTTAGGTGTGGGGAAGGGAGGGATGGTTAGGTGTGGGGAGGGGAGGGATGGTTAGGTGTGGGGAGGGGAGGGATGGTTAGGTGTGGGGAGGGGGGAGGGATGGTTAGGTGTGGGGAGGGGAGGGGTGGTTAGGTGTGGGGAGGGGAGGGAGGGTTAGTGGTGGGGTGGTTTAGGTGTGGGGAGGGGAGGGGGGCTAGTGGTGGGGAGGGGAGGGAGGTTAGTGGTGGGGTGGTTTAGGTGTGGGGAGGGGAGGGGTGGCTAGGTGTGGGGAGGGGAGGGGTGGCTAGGTGTGGGGAGGGGAGGGGTGGTTAGTGGTGGGGGGTGGTTTAGGTTGGGGAGGGGTGAGGTGGTTAGCGGTGGTGAGGAGAAGGTGGTTAGGTGTGGGGGAGGGGAGGGGAGGGTGGGTTAGGTGTGGGGAGGGGAGGGGTTAGTTAGTGGTGGGGTGGGTTTAGGTGGTTAGGTGTGGGGAGGGGTGGTTATTGTTGGGGAGGGGTGGGGGATGGAGCTGAGGGTTGAGTGTACCTTGATGTGTGGGCCATCTCCGTACAGGAGGCGCATGTACCCCCGGAACCCCTCCTGCAGGACCTCCTTGGTGGGCTGCCGCTTCTTCTTGCTCTTCAGCTCTCCACGTTGGATCAGGAGGATCTCCGCCTCCCTTGCTGCCAGCACGGCGTAGGCCTGGAGTACGAGAGAGACGGTCACACAGTCACGCTGCCTCAGCAAGGCCAGCAGCCTACACAATGACCAGTCTTCATCCCGCGCACTCCCTCCTCTCCCCTCAGGCAAGAGGTATTAAAATATGAAAACGCCTGACAACAGTTTCTTCCCAGCTGTTATCAGGCCACTGAACCATCCCACCAACAACTAGAGAGAGGGCCTGATCTCCCATCCACCTCATTGGAGACCCTCGGACGTTCTTTAATAGAATCCATCTCAACTTTATCTTTGTGGTATTATGCAATAATAGAGTAAGGCTGAGCAGAGGGGCACTAGGACCCTGCCAGAAGCCAGGCTCCAGTAACCGGTTGTGTCTGGAAAACCCAGGGTGTCGGCAGTGGGAGAGAGAGGCCTGGGCTTACACGAGGCTGTTGCTGTTGTTATTGTACAGATTAAAGGTATACTCTGTTCACGTCGTGGTACGAGCCTTATTACAAGCATAACCCGACATGGTGCCAGAACTGGGAGACTTGTAAGCAAGAAAATAATTAAAGAAGAAGAGGACGGTGTATCGTTTTGGCGGGAAATAGGAGACGAGCTGGCAGATATGGCGCAACCTACACCAACTGCTACGTTCACAATACAACCTCCAGAGCCATTCGATTTTACCAAGCCTCAAGAATGGGAGCGTTGGATCAGGAGATTCGACCGCTTCAGGCTGGCAAGCAATTTAAACGCGACGTCGGCAGAAAACCAGGTGAACACGCTAGTGTATTGCATGGGCGATGAAGCAGATGATGTGCTAAAGGGGCTAACGCTAACTGCAGATGAGAGGAGGGTGTACACGGATGTCAAGGCGGGCTTTGATGCATTTTTTGTGCCTAAAAAGAATGTTATCTATGAAAGAGCCAAGTTCAATCAGCGTGTGCAACTGCCAGGAGAAATGGTGGATTCCTTCATCACTGCTCTATACGGATTAGCCGAACACTGCAACTATGGACAGTTACAGAACGAGCTGATCCGCGACAGGTTAGTGGTTGGGGCTGAGAAAAACGTCTCATTGTCCGAAAAGCTACAGCTAGACAGAGACCTAACCCTTGAAACTGCGATAACAAAGACAAGGCAGTCTGAAGAAGTTAGACGACAGCGGTTTGACTTAAGAGGAGAAAATAGCGGTGCTAGCAAGTGCTCAAATGTTGATGCTGTGCATGATAAAAGCTACAGAAAACCCAAATTTCCCTCAAAGCCTCAGCCACAAGCACAAACACCAGGCAAAAATAAATTTAATACACAGCCACAGCCAGGTTCAAAGGCCTGCTATAGATGTGGAAAAATGCCCTCGCATGGAAAATTGGAATGCCCTGCTAAAGATGCTGTGTGTCACAACTGTGGCAAAAAGGGACATTATGGCAAAGTGTGCAGAAACAGTGCAAAATCTCTCAATGCTGTCACTACAGAGGAAGAAGAGAGCTTTTTCCTGGGATCCGTGGATGCTGGAAAAGACCCATGGACGGTGCAGCTACAAGTGAGACAACAAAAAGTGTGCTTTAAAATAGATACTGGTGCTGATGTGACCGCCATGCCAGCGGAGGTGTACCATGACATTACAGGGGGGCATGATGTGAAGTGCCTGGCAGTGTCGACACGCCCATTGTTTGGGCCAGGGGGCAATGCACTCTCTGTCCTGGGCGTAGCCAGAGAAACACTGCGCAGAGGCAACAAGACAGCCATAGAGGACATTTATGTAGTAAAAGACCTCCACACTGCACTGTTGGGAAGACCCGCCATAGAAAGGCTTCAGCTTGTGTGCAGGGTTGACGGCATCACCTTGGGATCAGAGGACACCAACATCTATGTAGACTCTGTCATCAGCAACATTCCTGTCAGTGGAGATTATCTGAGCAGCCTACGGGAGCACCTACAGGCAGACAGCACATGCTCTGCACTGATGGAGTACTGCACAGACGGCTGGCCCGACAAAAGCCAACTGCAGGCAGTGCTGAGACATTACTGGGCTGATAGAGCAGTGCTGACTGTGCACGATGGGCTGCTGCTGCGGGGCACGAGGCTCGTCATCCCATCAGCCTTACAAGGTGATGTGCTGCAGAGACTACACGAAGGACACCTGGGGGTGACAAAGTGCAGGGGCCGGGCCAAACAGACGGTATGGTGGCCAGGACTCAGCAGCCAGCTGAATGACATGGTGCTGAAATGTAGAACCTGCATCCAAGAGCGAAGGAACGTCAAAGAGCCGCTGATGCCAACGGAGATGCCAGACAGGCCTTGGCAAACCTTGGGAGCTGACCTATTCACGCTGAAAAACAAGACTTATCTATTAGTCGTAGATTATTTCTCAAGATATGTGGAAGTTGCGCTACTATCACCCACACGGTCCACAGATGTGGTGGTGCACCTGAAATCCATATTTGCTCGTCATGGAATTTGTGAATTTCTTAAAAGTGACAATGGGCCCCAGTTCTCAGGTAGCCACTTTAAATCCTTTGCAGCAGAGTATGGCTTTATGCACATCACGAGCAGCCCCAGGTTTCCTCAGAGCAATGGGGAGGCGGAACGCGCTGTACAAACCGTGAAAAACCTGCTAACAAAGGCGTCAGACCCATATCTTGCATTGCTGGCCTACAGAGAGAACCCCTCTACAGAACGGCTATAGCCCGGCCGAGCTGTTGATGGGGCGCCGCCTACGCACTACAGTTCCTGCCCTTCCAACCCTGCTGAATCCAGTTTTGCCTGACTACAACGCGCTGGGGGCCAAAGAAAGGGAGAAGAGGTGGAACGACGCAAGATCCTTCGACAAGAGGCACAGAGCGAGAAATCTGGAGCCACTAATACCTGGGGAGGATGTGTGGATCACCGATGCACGAGTCCAGGGCAAAGTGCTATCTACACACAATGCACCTCGCTCTTATATTGTCCAGGTGCCTCAGGGCACACTGAGGAGGAACCGGCAGCACTTGGTGCCGCTGCAGACCAACAGTGAGGTAGTCGACGCTGATGAGCCACCGGTGGGAGAAGAGCCAGCTCCACCAGAGCCAGCTCCACCAGACCCAGCTCCACCAGTGACAGCATCACCCAGCGGAGAGGGCCCCACCACAGAGACTGTGCGGACTAGGTGTGGGAGAGAGGTTAGAAAGCCGCAGAGACTTGATTTGTGATTTATTGATCTGTTTTCTACAATAAAGAAAAAGAGAGAGTGAAATGTGATGTGAAAATGTTCTGTAAACCTGTTACATTTACCTGAAACCTGAAAGAATAGATCACAGTATGGTAACGTGTAAGTTATTTTATTTCTATTTTGCATGCTTAGATCAGGGACAGGTCTTCCAGCAAAAGGGCAGAATAAACCCCTTAAGACCTGCAGAGACAAAGGTAGTCCACCCTTTGTTCTCAAAGAAAGGGAGATGTGGTATTATGCAATAATAGAGTAAGGCTGAGCAGAGGGGCACTAGGACCCTGCCAGAAGCCAGGCTCCAGTAACCGGTTGTGTCTGGAAAACCCAGGGTGTCGGCAGTGGGAGAGAGAGGCCTGGGCTTACACGAGGCTGTTGCTGTTGTTATTGTACAGATTAAAGGTATACTCTGTTCACGTCGTGGTACGAGCCTTATTACAAGCATAACTCGACAATCTTGTACTAAAGTTTATTACCGTTATCCTGCATCTGTACCCTGTGGACGGATCGACCGTAATCATGTATTGTCTTTCTGCTGACTGGTTAGCACACAACAACAGATTTACACTGTACCACGTGACAATATACTGAACTGCACAGCACACTGAATGTTTTATGAGGGGTCAGTTGTGGAACGCACTAAACCCAGTCTAGCCAGTGGCCTTGCCCCACTGCAGTTCACCTACCGCCACAACAGGTTCATGGATGATGCCATCGCCCTGGCCCTACACTCATCCCAGGAACACATGGATAAGAGAGACACCTACATCAGACTCCTATTCATAGACTGCAGCTCTGTCTTTAACACCATGATCCCATCCAAGCCCATCATCAAACCCCTGGGTCTTGGAGTCAGCACTCATCCCTGCAACTGGATCCTCGACTTCCTGACCAACAGATCCCAATCAGTGAGGATAGGGGAACAAATCCTCCTCCACAATAATCCTCAACGGGGGCTCCACAAAGATGCGTTCTCAGCCCCTTCTTAACTCTTTGTAAACCCACGACTGTGTAGCAATGCACACATCTAATTCAATTTACAAATTCACAGACGACACCACCGCTGTGGGCCAGATATCAAATAATGATGAGACGGAGTAGAGGAAGGAGATCGAGAACCTCGTGTCCTGGTGTCGAGACAACAACCTTTCTCTCAATGTCAGCAAGATAATGGAGATAGTGATGCAATGTGGTCCACACACCCCAGTCTGCATTGACGGCACCGTAGTAGAGATGGTTGAAAAATTCAAATTCCTAGAAGTCAATATCACCAACAACTTCTCCTGGACCACCCATATTGAAGCAACGACCAAGAAGGCACACCAACGTCTCTACTTCCTTAGGAGGCTTAGGAAGTTCTGCATATCCCCATCAACTCTCACCAACTTCTACAGATGCGCCATAGACAGCATTTTATCAGGATGCATCACAGCTTGGTTTGGGAACAGCTCCATCCAAGACCGCAAGAAATTACAGCAAATTGTGGACACAGCCCAGACCATCACACAAAGAAGGGACTCAACCCAAAACATCACCCATTCCTTCTCTCCAGAGATGCTGCCTGACCCGCTGAGCTACTCCAGCATTTTGTGTCCTTCTCCCTTCCATTGACTGCATTTACACCTCACGCTGCCTCGGCAAGGCCAGCAGAATAATCAAGGACGAGTCACACCCTGGCCACTCCCTCTTCTCCCCTCTCCCCTCAGGCAAAAGATATAGAAATGTGAAAACGCACACCTCCAGATTCAGGGGCAGTTTCTTCCCAGCTGTTATCAGGCATCTGAATCATTCTCCTACAACCAGAGGGCAGTACTAAAGTACTATCTACCTCATTGGTGACCCTCGGACTATCTTTGATCGGACTTTGCTGACTTTACCTTGCAATAAACATTATTCCCTTATCATGGTATGACTGTATGGCAAACCAAATTCCGCATATGTTGCAAAACATACTTGGCTAATAAATTACGATTGTGATGTACTGTAAATGGCTTGATTGTAATCATGTACTGTCTTTCTACTGACTGGATAGCATACAATAAAAGCTTTTCACTGGACACGTGACAATAAACTAAACTGTAACTGCAAACAGTCCCTCCGGTCTGACTTGACCAAGGGGCCCAACTACACTGGTCCCACCTCCCTACATTTGGCCTGTATCACTCAAAACTATTCCTAACCGTCCAAATGTCCTTTAAATGTTGCTATTATACCTGCCTCAATGACCTCTTCTGGTACCTTGTTCCATACACCCACCACCCCGTGTGAAAACGTTGTCCCTCAGGTTCCTATTGAATCTTTCTTCCCTCACCTTAAACCTTTGTCCTCTGCTTCTTGATTCCCCTACTCTGGATAAAATACTGTGTGCAGTCAGCAGACATCACCATGCAGGGGCGGCACAGTGGCGCAGCGGCAGAGTTGCTGCCTGACAGCAGAGGCCCGGGTTCCACCCTGACTATGGCCACTGTCGTATGGAGTTTGTACATTGTCCCTGTGATAACGCATGGGTTTTCCCCAGGGTGCTCCGGTTTCCTCCCACACTCCAAAGATATACAGGTGAATTGGCTTCAGTAAATTGCCCCAGCGTGCAGGTTGTGGAGGAGAAAGTGGGATAACATGGAAACATAGAAAACAGGTGCAGGAGGAGACCATTTGGCCCTTTGAGCCAGCACCGCCAATCACTGTGATCATGGCCGATCATCTACAATCAGTAACCCGTGCCTGCCTTCTCCCCATACCCCCTGATTCCGCTAGCCCCAAGAACTATATCTAACTTTCTTTTAAATTCATCCAGTGAATTAGCCTCCATTGCCTTCCCGTGGCAGAGAAAAGTTTTTTATCATCTCAGTTTTAAATGGCCTCCCCTTTATTCTTAGACTGTGGCCCCTGGTTCTAGACTCCCCCAACATTGGGAACATTTTTCCTGCATCTAGCTTGTCCAGTCCTTTTATAATTTTATATGTTTCTATAAGATTCCCCCTCATCCTTCTAAACTCCAGTGAATACAAGCCTGGTCTTTTCAATCTTTCCCATGACAGTCCCACCATCCTGGGGATTAACCTCATGAACCTACGCTGCACTCCCTCAATAGCAAGGATGTCCTTCCACTAATTAGGAGACCAAAACTGCACACAATACTCCAGATGTGGTCTCACCAGGGCCCTGACTAACTACAAAAGGACCTCTTTACTCCTATACTCAAATCCTCTCGTTAAGAAGGCCAACACGCCATTAGCTTTCTTCACTGCCTGCTTTACCTGCATGTTTACTTTCAGTGACTGGTGTACAAGGAAACCCAGGTCTCGTTGCACTTCCCTTTTTCCAAATCTGACACCATTGAGATAATAATCTGCCTCCTTGTTCTTGTCGCCAAAGTGGATAACCTCACATTTATCTACATTATACTGCATCCGCCATGCATCTGCCCACTCACTCAACCTGTCCAAGTCACCCTGCAACCTCCTAGCATCCTCTTCGCAGTTCACACTGCCACCCAGCTTTGTGTCATCTGCAAATTTGCTAATGTTACTTTTAATTCCATCATCCAAATCATTAATATATATTGTAAATAGTCGCGACCCCAGCACCAAGCCTTGTGGCACTCCACTCGCCACTGCCTGCCAGTCTGACAGGGACCCGTTTATTCCTATTCTTTGTTTCCTGTCTGCCAACTAATTCTCTTTCCATGTCAATACCCTCCCCACAATACCATGTGCTCTAATTTTGCCCACTAATCTCCTGTGTGGGACGTTAACAAAGGCTCTCTGAAAGTCTGGATACACTATATCCACTAGCTCTCCTTCATCCATTTTACTTGTCACATCCTCAAAAAATTCCAGAAGATTAGTCAAGCAGGATTTCCCCGTCATAAATCCATGTTGACTTGGACCCATCCTTTTACTGCTATTACTTCTTTAATAATTGACTCCAGCATCTTCCCCACCACTGAAGTCTATAATTCCCCGTTTTCTCTCTCACTCCAATCTTGAATAGTGGGATAACATTAGCTACCGTCCAATCCACAGGAACTGATCCTGAATCTACGGAACATTGTAAAATGATCACCAATGAGTCAACGATTTCTGGAGCCACCTCGTTGAGTACCCTGGTATGCAGACCATCGGGCCCTGGGGATTTATCAGCCTTCAGTCCCATCAATCTATCCAGTACTATTTCTCGCCTAATGCAAATTTCTTACAGTTCCTCGGTCTCCCTAGATCCTCTGGGAGATTGTTTGTGTCTTTCTTAGTGAAGACAGAACCAAAGTACCTGTTCAACTCTTCTGCCATTTCCTTGTTCCCCATAATAATTTCACCTGTTTCTGCCTTCAAGGGACCCACATTTGTCTTTGCTAAACTTTTTCTCTTAACATACCCAAAGAAGCTTTTACTATCCTTTATATCCTTGGCCGAGCTTACCTTCGTACTTCATCTTTTGTATTGCCCTTTTTTGTTACCTTCTGATGTCCTTTGAAAGTTTCCCAATCCTCAGGCTTCCCGTTACTCATCGCTATGTTTTACACCTTTTCTTTTAGTTTTATACCGTCCCTAACTTCCCTTGTCATCCACGGTCGCCTCTTACTCCTCTTAGAATCTTTCTTCCTCTTTGGAATGAAATGATCCTGCATCTTCTGGATTATGCCCAGAAATTCTTGCCATTGCTAGAACTAGTGTGAATGGGTGATCGATGGGTGGCATGGACTCAGTGGGCCATAGGGCCTGTTTCACAGATAAGTGTAGGTTTAGAAACAAGGAACTACAGATGCTAGTTTACAGAAAAATACATCAAGTGCTGGAATAACTCAGCAGGTCAGGCAGCATCTCTAGAGAACATAGATGGGTGACGTTTCAGGTTGGGACCCATCTTCAGACTTCTTCAGAAGGGTCTCGCCACGAAACATCATATATCCATGTTCTCCAGAGACGCTGCCTGACCCGGTGAGTTACTCCAGCACTTTTTTTTCGTAAACCAGCATCTGCAGTTCCTTGTTTCTACACCTACACAGTTGTATGTGATATGTAACACAACACTTTTTCAAACTGGATCCCGAAACATCACCTGTCCATGTTCTCTAGAGATGCTGCCTGGCCCGTTGAGTTCCTCCAGCACTTTGTTTCTTTACTCAGATTCCCGCGTCTGCAGATCCTTGTATCTCCTCTCAGTCATCTACTGATTGGGGATGATCAGCCATGATCACATTGAATGGCGGTGCTGGCTCATAGGGCCGAATGGCCTACTCCTGCATCTATTGTCTATTGTCTAACCTTGCTCCAAACACAACTCCTTCTTCTGGGCAGGACTGCCTGCAAGTAACCGTCAAACATAACAAGCCCACACCCAGAGTAGAGTTCAGGCCTTTACCTCATTCAAGTGCTCCTGTTTCTTCATGATTTCCTCGTCTGGCTTTTCGGGGATGATCTGCGGGTGTTCTCCGCTGAAGTCAAGAGCAATAACATTAACTTTAGACCCACACCCTCACCCAGGACTCCCAACCCACCAGCTGGGACGGGGAATCAGTTCTGCGAGAAGGCCCTGATACATTGGATTTATTTATGGGTGGCAGAGTGGTGCAGCAGTAGAGTTGCTGCCTCACAGCGTCAGAGACCCAGGTTCCATCCTGACCTCGGGTGCTGCCTGTACGGAGTGTGCACGTTCTCCCTTTGACCCAGTTGGTTTTCTCCGGGCGCTCTGGTTTCCTCCCACATCCCGAAGACGTACAGGTTTGTAGGTTAATTGGCTTCAGCAAAATTGTAAATTCTTGCTAGCATGTAGGATAGTGTGTGGGGAGATCACTGGTTGGCACGGAACCGGTGGGCCAAAGGGCCTGTTTCCACGCTGTTTATCTAAAGTCAACCCTTCCATGCTAACCAAGATGCCGCATCTTAGATTAGATTAGATTTGTTTATTGTCATTCAGACCTTTTGTTTCCTTGCAGTCATACATATAATTAAAAAATGACAAAAACACACAATCAACACAAATTTAACATCCACCACAGTGAGTTCACCAAACACCTCCTCACTGTGGTGGAAGGCAAAGTCTTAAAGTCTCTGTCTATTCCCTCTTTGTTCTCCCTCTGCGCCGAGGCGACGATTCAAACTCCGCGGGTGGTCGCTGCCGCCGCCACAGCTCCGAGGCCGAATCTGGGCCTGCACCAACCAATGATACCAGAAGCCAGTTAACCTACAAACATGCACTTCTTAGGAGTGTGGGAGGAAACACACACGGTCGCAGGGAGACCCGTAGTCAGGTTTGAACCCGGGTCTCCGGCGCTATAAGGCAGCACCACCATGCCTCCCCATGTTCCGTGTATCGGCCAGTTGCAACGGGATCCTACAGCCAGAGTAGGTCTGGAGCAAGGGCGGTTCCACGTAGCCAATGACAAAATAAACATTGCTGGCGCCAATGTCAGTCCCCTGTAGAGAGTGGGAGGGATTTGAGGAAGGACACCCTCCTAATTTGGACATCCTAATTTGAGGAAGGACATCCTTGTGATGGAGGCAGTGCAGCGTAGGTTCACGAGATTGATCCCTGGGATGGCGGGACTGTCATATGAGGAAAGATTGAAAAGACTAGGCTTGTATTCACTGGAGTTTAGAAGGATGAGGGGGCATCTTATAGAAACATATAAAATAATAAAAGGACTGGACAAGCTAGATGCAGGAAAAATGGTGGGTGAGTCCAGAACCAGGGGCCACAGTCTTAGAATAAAGGGGAGGCCATTTAAGACTGAGGTGAGAAAAAAACTTTTTCACCAAGAGAGGTGTGAATTTGTGGAATTCCCTGCCACAGAGGGCGGTGGAGGCCAAGTCACTGGGTGGATTTAAGAGAGAGTTAGAGCTCCAGGGGCTAGTGGAATCAAGGGATATGGGGAGAAGACAGGCACGGATTATTGATTGGAGCCATGATTTCAATGAATCGAAGGGCCGAATGGACTCCTCCTGCACCTATTTTTTATGTTTCTATGTATCTATGATTGAAAGTTATAGATTGTGTCTTTGTTCCAGAAAGTCACAGAGAACCTGAAGATTCACCATCAGACTCAGGAACAGCTTCCTCCCCACTGTTATCAAGCGACTGAATGGTCCTCCCATAAAGCTAGGGTGTAGTCCTGATCTTCCAACCTACCTCATTGTGCACCCTACACTTTTTTTTAAATCACATGTACCAAGGTAAATGAAATACCTTTTTGCATACATCAGCAAGACTATCTCCATACATAAGCACACTCCCCCAGTTAGAACAGGAAGTATAGAACAGCCCACTGAGTCCCTATGCAAGAGGTGCCATCTTGTCACAATTTTACAGTCCCAGCCGTAGCTGGACACAAATGGCCGTTGCCTTCATCCCAGCCATCCCGTGAACCGTCGTCCCTCTCCTTGCACGGCCCTCGTCAGCCCTTGTTCCCCGGGATGGGTGGTGCCTCCTGCAGTCGACCTTGAGCGCGTGGAAGACAAGACCATTCGCTTCCTCTGACTGGGCCTGCTGTCCAGCCTCGGCTGCCTCCCTCTACCCTAGTCTCCGATCCCTGGTCTTCGGGGCCGAGCAGGGGCCGTGTTTTGCACTCTGGTATTTCTCTCTTTGCACGACAGTATGTACTTGTGTGTGGCTTGATCGTACTTGATGTATTACACGGGTTGACTGGACAGCACGCAAAGCCTTTCACTGTATCTCGGTACGCCTGACAATAACAAAGCAATGCCGATACCTTTTCCTACCTGTGCTTGAATGAGCGGACTTGGGTCAAACGCCAGCGGTCTGACGGTGACAGGGAACTCACGGCACTCTGGGATAGTGGAACGGGATTATCCGACACTGGGTCACTGTGGTCCCGACACGCCACCTGCATCAGAGAGCAAAGAACGATCAGCCAGAGAATTCTCCTGTGCAGAACGACAACGGGAGCCGCTGCCTCTCAGAGCCGGGTTCGATCCTGACCTCAGCTGCTGCCTGTGTGGAGTTTGCAAGTTCTCCCTGTGATCGTGTGGGCTTCCTTCCCACATCCCAAGGAAGTGCAGGTTTGTAGCTTATTGGCTCTCTCTAAATTGTCCCCAGTGTGTAGGAAGTGGATGTGAAAGTGGGATAAGGTAGAATTAGAGTGAAAGGGTGATCAATGGTCAGTGCGGACTCGGTGGGCCTGCTTCCACGCTGTCTCTCTGAAAACATTACCATGACCTTGTAATGTGTTTGAAGGGACAGTGTGGAGGGAGCTTTACTTTGTAAGTGAGCGTTATCTGCGGGACAATGCAAAGGGAGTCTTTGTCCAGTAGCCTTCTGGTATTTTGTGTGCATCTAAATATGTCTTAATGGCACCACCCCACAAGCAATGCGTTCCAGATTTCATCTTCCTCAATATTCTTCCTCAAATCCCTTCCAAATCTCCTGCTCGCCCTCAGCCTTCCCTGTGGTTTTCGACACCTCCTTCTGCCATGGGGTGAAGGTTCCTTCGATTTACTCCATTTTATGCCCCTCATTATGTCCACCTCCTGTGGATATTCCCTCAGCCTCCACTGCTCCACGGAAAACAAATCCAACCCTCGGCCCCTCCTCGTGGGCGAAACACTCCATCCCCAAGCAACGTTCACATGAAAAGGGACACAAAGTGCTGCAGTAACTCAGTGGGTCAGGCAGCATCTCTGGAGAACATGGATAGGTGACGTTTCGGGTCGGGACCCTTCTTCAGACCAAACTGCATTGTCTGCAACTGTAACACTATATTCTGCACTCTGGTATTTTTCTCTTTACACTACCTGCTGTGTATGGCTAGATTCTACTCATGTATAATATGACTTGACTGGACAGCGCATAGACCAACGTTTTCACTGGATCCTAGTGCACGTGACAATAATAAATCAAAATGATTATAATTCACACTGAAATCCAGATCTACACAGGCACACAGTCAACACACACACACACACCCACACACGTACACGTACACAGATGCACAGGCAGACAGAGTCACAGACAGACAGATACACAGACAAATAGACATACAGACAAACATACAGACGCACAGAAAGACAGACACGTAGACAGACACACATGCAGACACACAGGCAGACAGACACAAGCACAGACACATACGTACAGACAGACACACACACACACGCACGCACACAGCCTCGAGGCCAGTCATGGCACTGTGCCTGCACTCCTACCTACCCGTAGCCTGTAGGACTGAATGAGGAACTCATCGCTGCTCATGTAGTGCAGGTTCTTCTCGATGCCCAGCAGCATGTCTCCCTTGTTGTTGCAGAACGAGATGCTGTCGGCAAAGGCCATCAGGTGCACGATTCTGGGAGTGTGACGGAAACCAGAGTCGTTATCGGGCCTGGAGGCACCCCGTGTTTTTCGGGGGCAGTGTGAAATAATAACATGCAAAAGTCTCTCCATCACCCAGCTCACATTAAACCCAGTGTCCGGCAACACACAAAGCTTCAGGGTGCAAGCACTGGTCACCCCCTTACCCCAGAGCCAGACCCACCCATGACGTGGTGAAGAGTTTCAGGACCCCACTGGATGTCACTGAGAGGGTGGGAGACGTGGGGCCCCCACCCCAACTCCTACCTACAATCCCATTCATAAAGTCATCTGGCAAGGAAACAGGCCCTTCGGCCCATCTTGTCTATGCCAACCACACTCCATTTGCCTACGTCTGGCCCATATCAATGATTTGGATTAGAACATACATGACAAGATTAGCAAGTTTGCTGATTATATCGAAGTGGGTGGTTTTCCAGAGAGTGAAGATGGTTGTGAAAGATGGCAGCAGGTGCTTAATCGATTGGCCAGGTGGGCTGAGGAATGGGGGTTCATGGAATTTAATAGAAAAATGTGAGATGTTGCGTTTTGGGACGTCTAACATGGGTAGGACCTACACAGTGAATGGTAGGGCTCTGTGGAGTGTTGTACAGCAGAGGGGTCTAGGAGTGCAGGTGCATGGTTCCTTGAAGGTGAAGTTGCAGGTAGATAGGGTGGTCAAAAAGGCTTTTGGCGCATTGGCCTTCATCAGGCAGAATATAGAAGTTAGGAAGTCATGTTGCAGTTGTATAAGATGCTGTTGAAACCACATTTAGAGTATTGCGTTCAGTTCTGGGCACCATGTTATAGGAAAGATGTTGTCAAGCTGGAAAGGGTACAGAGAAAATTTACGAGGATGTTGCCAGGACTAGAGGGTCTGCGCTATAGGGAGAGGTTGAGTAGGTTGGGACTTTATCTTGGAGCACAGGAGGGTGAGGGGCGATCTTATAGAGGTTTATAAAATCAGGAGATGAATAGATTGGGAAGATGCACAGTCTCTAGCCCAGAGTCGGTGATTCGAGGACCAGAGGACATAGGTTCAAGGTGAAGGGGAAAAGATTTAATAGGGATCTGAGGGGTAACTTTTTCACACAAAGGGTGGTGGGTGTGTTAAAGTTTGTCGTGCCTGAAGTGTAGAATAATTCAAAGAGTCAAAGTCTCAGTGAAAAAGTCTTTACTAAAGTCACCCGGGTGAAATTAGAATTCAGCCAGCTGTGTGCACCGTGTCCACACAGAAGACTAGCGCTGTTCAAACTGGTGATACAGAGAAATTACAAGCATCTTTATACTGATAAAACGGCCATAGGCACATGGTTAGTAGACATAAATGTACAAAGGAACTCAGTTAAACACAATGAAGCCCCTTAACTATATTAGGGAGATATAGGAGTAAAGAGGAGAGACAGGAGCAGCACAGGCAAGATGAGCTCTGTTGTATATCTTGCCACCGTGCAGGATGCTGGTATCGCAATGGAATGCTAGAATGCCGGGAACGGCTCTTATCTTAGTTCCCGCTGGAACAGCAAAGGTCGCCTTCACATGCTTTTGCAGATTTCTATAGTGGCTAATTTAAACTGCCCGCATTAACCATATAACCATATAACAATTACAGCACGGAAACAGGCCATCTCGGCCCTACAAGTCCATGCCGAACAAATTTTTTTTCCCCCTTAGTCCCACCTGCCTGCACTCATACCATAACCCTCCATTCCCTTCTCATCCATATGCCTATCCAATTTATTTTTAAATGATACCAATGAACCTGCCTCCACCACTTCCACTGGGAGCTCATTCCACACCGCCACCACTCTCTGCGTAAAGAAGTTCCCCTCATATTACCCCTAAACTTCTGTCCCTTAATTCTGAATTCTGTATTCTGCTCACAAAATGGCGGTTGTGGCTAAAATTACTAAAACAAGCTAAATAGATGGAGGAGACCGCACTAGCTCTTACAGGTGTATGGAACAAGCTGCCAGAGGAGGTAGTTGGGGCTGGGATTAAACCAACGTTTAAGAAACTGCTAGACAAGTACATGGATGGACAGGTTTGGAAGGATATGGCCCAAATGTGGTAGCTGGGACATGTTGGCCGGTGTGGGCAAGTTGGTCCAAGGGGCCCGTTTCCATGCTGTATCACTCTATGACTATTTCTCTATCCTATCCATATACCTGTCCAACTGTCTTTTAAATGTTGTTTTAATATTGTTATAGTAGTTGCCTCAACTACCTCCTCTGGCAGCTTGTTCCATTCACTCATCACACTCTGTGTGAAAAAGTTGCCCCTCAGGTTCCTATTACATTTCCCCTTTCACCTTAAACCTATGTAATCAGGTTCTCGATTCCCTACTCCGTGAAAAAAGATTCTGCACCCCAGTTTGAACATCAAAATTGTAACACCTCAGACTATTTTAATTATTTTCCCATTTGCCATTCTTCAGCCCACTTGATCAAGATCTCACAGTAATTCTCAATAACGTCTTCGCTATCTATTTCAGTGTCATCTGCAAACTTATTAACTGTGCCTTGTACATTCCCATTCAAATCATTGACAAACAATGGGCCTGGCACCAATCCCTAAGGAATGCCACTATTCACAGGCCTCCAGGCCACAAAACACCCTTTCACTACCGCCCTCCGCTTCCTACCATCAAGCCAATTCCACTTCTAGTTAAGTCGCTCTTCCTGGATCCCTAGCCATCTAACCTTCCTTGCATGTTGAAACTTGTCAAAGCCATTGAGGGGGGAAGCTCATTGAAACTTACCGAATAGTGAAAGGCCTGGATAGAGTGGATGTTTCCACCAGTGGGAGAGTCTAGGACCAGAGGTCATAAGATGAATTAAAGGATCTTTCTTTTGCAAGGAGATGAGGAGGAATTTCTCTAGTCCGTGGAATTCTTTGACACAGAAGGGTATTTTTTAAGGCAGAGATAGATAGATACTTGAATAGTACAGGTGTCAGGGGTTATGGGCAGGAGAATGGGATTCGGAGGTAAAGATAGACCAGGCATGATTGAATGGCGGAGTAGACTTGATGGGCCGAATGGACTAATTCTGCTCCTATTACTTATGAACTTAAGGCGACCGACTACACCTATGTCTCTGCCCTCATTTTCAGCACTAGATGCATCTTGCCTCATCTACCCGAGGATGTCTGTGTGTGTGTGTGTGTTTATTGAAGATAACGTCATCCCCACTGGGTGCCCCAGCACAGACTTGCCGGTCATTAGCTGTGACATTACAAATCCCGCCGTGCCGCGCCGCGCCGCACTGCACCGTATCTCCGCACCTTAGCAGCTGATTTTTGTGGTCCCAGATTTTCAGTGCCCCTCTTCTGCTGGTGGATGCGAATATCTTCAGCTCCGGCAATGAGCACAGGTCTGGGAGACACAGAAACGGGATGGAGCTGATTAAGGAACGCGTTGAACACACCCAAAATGGGAGGCCGCTGAGTGACGCGAAGGAACAGAGGTACTTGGAGCGTACGTCCACAGATCCTGCAAGGTGTCAGGACAGGTCAATTGAGGTGGTGTACATGGGACATTCTCCTCTGATGGCCGTCAAAGTGGACATCTAGCGCACACCAGCGGGTCTGCGCACAGTTCTTACACCAGTGACTGAAGGCTCTGGACTGCGACAGCAACCCAGTGATTCCTGTTGCCCCAGAGGGGTTCTTCTGGATCTCTGCAGTCATAGCAGTGGGCAGGACCAAGTGACTAACCTGGATTGGTAAGGACTGATTAGGGATAGTCAGCATGGGAGATTGTGCCTCACAACAATCTAGGAAGAGGTGGCGAAGAAGACTGACAAGAACAGGGCAATAGACATTGTCTACATGGACTTTAACAAGGCCTTCCATGGTGGCTGGTCCGGAAGGTTAAACCACATCGAAACTCAGGGTAAGATAACCAACTAGATACAGAACTGCCTTGGTAGAAGGAGTCAGAAGATGGTAGAGGAGGGTTGTTATTCAGATTGGAGGTATGTGACCGGTAGTGTGCCATAGGGACCAGTACTGGGTCCACTGTTGTTTGTCATCTCTATAAAGGAGGGAAATAAACAAAGTGTTGGACTAACTCAGTAAGTCAGGCAACATCTCTTGAGAATATGGATAGGTGATGGTTTGAGTCAGGCCCCTTCTTCAGACTCAACATGGATATATCTGAAGGACACTTTGTGTCTTGTTTTGTAAACCAGCATCTGCAGTTCCTTGTTTCTACATCTATATTGTGGATTGGGATGAAGGTATAGGAAAGATTCACCAAGATTTTACTGAAGGGTTTGTGTTATGAGGAAAGGCTGGCTGCGCTGGTGATTTTCCCTGGAATAAAGGAGGTTGAGAGGGGTGACCTTATAAAATTATGAGTGGTATGTATAAAGTGGACAGTCACAGTCATTTACCTGGGGTTAACGGACTGTCCCACTGTACGAGGTAATTCAAGAGTTCTCCCTAGTTTCCCCTGATTCGAACTCGGACAATTACGGTAATAGCCGTTCGTAGGTACTCGGGGCTCTCGTGGACATTTTTCACTGTGCTGAAAAAACTTCACGAGTTACCGCTTTTCCCAAGTACCTGCCGTTAGCGTTATGAGCCGCTACGAGACATCCACGAGCTCCGACATAGCCGCTACGTATATTCTACGTACTTACCACGAGTTTGATTTTTTTTTAAACTCAGGAGTGCTTTTGAATTACCTTGCAGAGTGGGACAGGCCTTTAAGGGTGTCTAAAAACAGGAGGGCATAGGTTTGAGGTGAGAGGGAAAGATTTAAATGGGAACTAAGGAGAAAACTTTTCACTCAGAGGGTGGTGGGTATATGGAACGAGCTGTCATATGTGAAGCTATGGAGGCAAGCACAATTGTAATTTTTAAAAGACATTTGGACAGGTTTAGGATAGGAAAGATCCTGAGGGATATGGGCCAAATGCAGGTGTGAGATTAGCTCAGATAGACATCTTGGCTGACATGGATGAGTTAGGGCAAAAGCCCTGTTTCCGTGCTATACCCCATGACTCCATGATATGTCGTCAAAGATCAAAAGTGTGCAAAGTGTGATCCAAGTCTGTTGAACGACTTCCCTTGGTCAAGGGAGGTGACTGACAGACTAGCTCTCTGGAAAGGTGGGACGGGTACTGCACAAATAAGAACCGGTCTGTGTCCCTCTCCTGTGTGACGGGACAATATAGGCAGAGTTTTACACCCTCTGGAAAGGTGGGCCAGGTTCTGCACCAGATGTGGACCAGTGTGGACAACACTGGATCTAATCTGCGCAGTGTTCTCCCGACAGTCTCTTACCGGTGATCTCATCCTGGTGGTCGTGGTCGGGATGATGGTCTTTGCGTATCTTCTTTTTCAGGTCGTACAGTACAATGGAGTGGACCGCACTGGCGGCACTCTGCAGGGCCACGATGAAGGCGCCCTTCAGCAGGCACAGGTGGGTGGGAGGGTGGGCACCGAAGAAGCTCATCAGAAGCGCGAGGGAGTCCTTGGCGTACGGAAACACCCGCCACAGCTTCACCGCATTGTCCATACCTGCAACCAGTACCAGCACATGTGTCTTTGCATCAATTACCCCTCGCACCTCAAACTCAATGCTCAATTCTCCAAGTATAGACACACAGTGCTTGGGGAACTCAATGGGTCAGGCAGCATCTCCGGACGAAGAGGATGGGTGACATTTCAGGTCAAGAGAAGGGTCTCGATCTGAAACGTTACCTATTCCTTCGCTCCATAGATGCTGCCTAACCCGCCGAGTTTCTCCAGCATTTTAGTCTACTTTCAGGTCAAGACCTTTCTTCAGTCCATCGTTGGTATAAAGTAGCGTTTGCAGTTCTTTATTTCCACATTGAATTTTCCAATTTTAGTTAACTGCATAATCCTCTCCTTCCACATAAACCCCCTCTCCTTCTCCCACTCCCCCCCCCCCCACTCTTCTCTGACCCCACTTAGATTCCCACCTATTCTTAATTCTCCCTCCCCCTCCCCTTCTACCTAGGTTCCTTCCTCTAACTTCACAATCTGCAACATTTCAAACCTTTTGTTTCACTCCCTCTGTCCTTTCATCTCTGGCCCGTCCACCATCTCCCCATCAAATAACCATCCTCACCTGTATTAACCTGTTACTTGCCCGTCTTTGTCCTGCCCCTTCTTCTCTTCCAGCTTTCTTCACCACACCCCCACCCCAACCAATAATCAGTCTGAAGAAGGTTCCCAACCCGAAACGTCGCCTATCCATGTTCTCCTGACATACTGCCTGACCTGCTGAGCGACTCCAGCACTGTGTTTTTTTCTGTAAACCAACTTGTGCAGTTTCTTATTTCTAAATCTCCTTCACCTTGCCTGCATCAAAGGTGATGACTCTCACAGGGATAAAGGACAATGGGCTCCCCCTTGAAGTACACATACCCCTGTCCAGCCAATCCTTCCCGGAACTCAAATGGTGGCCATTATTCCCACCGTTCCCCAACATTTTCTTCCCAGACATTGAATGACTGAATGGCCACACTGACCAGACCCTCTGGTGATCTTTACTGTATCAGTGGTGAGGAACAGACATGTGGTAGAACCAGCAGTAAACAAAAGCCAAAGATCAGAAACGATCTCTGACAATTAAGTATCATCTCTAAATGTGGAGAGAATCCAGAAATAGGTGCAAAGGGGCTTGGGAGCGCTGGTGCAAGATTCCCAAAAAGTTAACCTGCAAATCGAATCGGTCGTAAAGAAAACAAACTCAATGCTAGCCTTTATTTCAAGAGGGCTTGTATACAAAAACAGGGATGTAATGCTGAGGCTCTATAAGGCGCTGGTCAGGCCACATTTGGAATATTGTGAGCAATTTTGGGCACCATGTCTGAAGGATGTGCTGGCTCTGGAGAGGGTCCAGAGGAGGTTTACAGGAATGATCCCAGGAATGTGTAGGTTAATCTATGATGAGCGTTTGTTGGCACTGGGGCTGTACTCGCTGGAGTTTAGAAGGATGAGGGGGCACCTCATTGAAACATACAGAATAGTGAAAGGCTTAGATAGAGTGGATGTGGAAAGGATGTTTCCATTAGTGGGAGAGTCGAGGACTAGAGGTCAGAGTCTCAGAATTAAAGGATGTTCTTTTAGGAAGAAGAGGAGACATTTCTTTAGTCAGAGGGTGGTGAATCTGTGGAATTCTTTGCCACAGAAGGCTGTGTAGGCCGTCAGTCGATATTTTTAAGGCAGAGATAGATTCTTGATTAGTACAGGTGTCAGAGGTTATAGGGCGATGGCAGGAGAATGGGTTTAAGAGGGAGAGATAGATCAGCCATGATCATATTGAATGGCGGTGCAGGCTCGAAGGGCTGAATGGCCTACTCCTGCGCCTATTTTCTATGTTTCTATGTCTATGATTGAATGGCGGAGTAGACTTGATGGGCCGAATGGCCTAATTCTACTCCTATCACCTATGACCTTATGAATCTCATCAACCTCTACAGACGCAGCATGGAAAGCATCCTATCGGGATGCACCACAGCTTGGTTTGGGAACAGCTCTGCCCAAGACCACAAGAGTTGTGGATGTAGCCCAGTCCATTATACAGACCGGACTCCCCAACATTGACTCCATCTGCACTTCACGCTGCCTCGGGAAGGCAGCCGACATAATCAAGGAGCACTCACAACTTTCTTCTGCTCTCCCCCATCAGACAGAAAGTACAAAAGCTTGAGGAGGGTGAAGACGCACCTGATGAAAACAGCCGTTGGTTCTCGGGATCCGGCACCAGGGTCAATACCTTTCCAGAGTCGTGAGCTTGTACCTTGTACTGAGTGTGCCCCGATCTCCAGTTCAGCACCGACAGCAGCCCGCTGGCATGGCCAGCCACGATCAGGTACCTGCCACGAGGGACGCGGAGATAAGGCCATCAGTGAACTGTCACAAACTCACTCACATCAGGTGGTTACATAGACTGCCTCACCTTCCTGCCTGCACCGCCTCAGTGATGACAACCTGCTGGAGTTTCTGTGAATGCGCAACTGTGGGATGGATGGTACTGAGGGGATTGTGGTACAGTGGGAAGGGTGGTGAGGGAGCACCGCACTGTGGGAGGGGGCCATTGTTTCATTCGGATTCTCACTCCAACATTGCCCTCTCAACAGTAATATCTTTCAGCTAAGACGCTAAAGAAAGGCGGTGTCTTGTTTACCTGGTACCTCATTGCTCATTGCAAAGCCCATAACCTGTGTAGACTGTGAATTATCTGTAACCTGCCTAGATGGCAAACCTTTATAAAGCACCGTGTCGGCCTACAGTTTGTACCATCTACAAGATTGACAGCAGCAGCTCACCAATACTCCTGAGCCAACACCTTCCAAAACTACCATGTGAGCACAACCATATGGACGTTGCCTTCCACGTCTCCTGACGGGGAAACATATCGCTGTGCCTTCACCGGCTCTGTTTAGTTTAGTTTATTTTTGGCGATCCTGACTGCGGGTGCTGTCTGTACGGAGTTTGTACGTTCTCCCTGTGACCACGTGGGTTTTCTCTGGGTGCTTCAGTTTCCTCACACACTCCAAAGACGTGCAGGTTTATAGGTTAATTTGCTTGGTATAATTGTAAATTGTCCCTAGCGTGTGTAGGATATTGCTAGTGTACGGGATGATTGCTTGCTGGCGTGGACTCAGTGGGCCTTAACGCCTGATTGCGTGCTGTATCTCTAAGCTAAACTAAACCATTATTGTCATATGTACCAAGGCACAGTGAAAAGTTTTTTTTTGTTGAGTGCTATCCAGTCAGCAGAAAGGCTGAAACATGATTACAATCAAGCCATCCACACTATATAACCATATAACAATTACAGCACGGAAACAGGCCATCTCGGCCCTACAAGTCCGTGCCGAACAACTTTTTTTTCCCCTTAGTCCCACCTGCCTGCACTCATACCATAACCCTCCATTCCCTTCTCATCCATATGCCTATCCAATTTATTTTTAAATGATACCAATGAACCTGCCTCCACCACTTCCACTGGAAGCTCATTCCACACCGCCACCACTCTCTGAGTAAAGAAGTTCCCCCTCATATTACCCCTAAACTTCTGTCCCTTAATTCTGAAGTCATGTCCTCTTGTTTGAATCTTCCCTATTCTCAAAGGGAAAAGCTTGCCCACATCAACTCTGTCTATCCCTCTCATCATTTTAAAGACCTCTATCAAGTCCCCCCTTAACCTTCTGCGCTCCAGAGAATAAAGACCTAACTTATTCAACCTATCTCTGTAACTTAGTTGTTGATCTCTGTAACTTAGTTGTTGACCACACTCTGGGTTAAAACCCTACAACTCCCTCCTTAACAGCACTGTGGGTATACCCATACCTGAGGGATTGCAGTGGTTGTGTAAGGCACCTTCCCTTGGACATTGTGGCGGGGCAATTAAATAGACAATAGACAATAGGTGCAGGGAGCACCTTAGACAATAGACAATAGGACATTCAGCCCTTCGAGCCAGCACCGCCATTCAATGAGATCATGGCTGATCATCCCCAATCAGTACCCCGTTCCTGCCTTCTCCCCATATCATCTGACTCCGCTATTTTTAAGAGCCCTATCTAGCTCTCTCTTGAAAGTATCCGGAGAACTGGCCTCCACCACCTTCTGAGGCAGAGAATTCCACAGACACAACTCTCTGTGTGAAAAAGTGTTTCCTTTTGCTGGCTCACCTTGCAAAGCCCACATCCCGTCAACGATAATAAAAGAAAATGTGGGTCTTTGTTTCTCACCAGTCTCTTTCTTTCATGCCAAAGTGCTTGATCTTCTCTTCACTTCCTCCAGCCACCACCTGCAGCCAGCGGGAGTGGGCAATGCTCACCTTCGCCATCTGTGCGTAGATGCAGAAGCAGCAGATTGGCGTCGCCTGGTTGCTGTGCGGCACCTTCATCAGCACCTAGTCACACACAGTGTCACAGAGTCACACAAAGTGTCACAGTCAAAGAGTTGTACAAACATACACAGTCAGAGTCATGCATAACAGTTATAGTCATTCACTTTGTCACAGACATAGTCACAGGGTCATGCATACAGCCACCAAATCATAGACATGCATACAGTCACAGATTCTCACATATAGTCAGCCAGAGAGTTATACACTCACAGTCATAGCCTTACATAGTCACAGACTCATAATCTTACATACAGTCACAGTCATAAATACAGTCACCAAGTCGGTCATACGTCACAGATTCTTACATATAGTCGACCAGAGAGTTATACACACACAGACTCATAGCCTTACACAGTCAGAGTCATAGCCTTACATACAGTCACAGACTCATAGTTTTACATAGTCACAGTCATAGGCTGTATGACTGTATGAGTCATACATAAGAGTTATAGTACAGTCTAGAGTCAGAGTCGGTTTGTCAAGGAGGACTCTCTCTAACTTCTACAGGTGCACAGTAGAGTGCATGCTGACCGGTTGCATCGTGGCTTGGTTCGGCAACTTGAGTGCCCTGGAGAGGAACAGACTACAAAAAGCAGTAAACACTGCCCAGTCCATCATCGGCTCTGACCTTCCTTCCATCGAGGGGATTTATCGAAGTCGCTGCCTCAAAAAGGCTGGCAGTATCATCAAAGTCCCACACCATCCTGGCCACACACTCATCTCCCTGCTATCTTCAGGTAGAAGGTACAGGAGCCTGAAGACTGCAACAACCAGGTTCAGGAATAGCTACTTCCCCACAGCCATCAGGATATTAAACCTGGCTCGGACAAAACTCAGAACATTAATAACCCATTATTTGTTATTTGCACTTTATCAGTTTATTTATTCATGTGTTTTGTAGTCAATGCCTATTATGTTCTGTGTGCTGGAGCAAAGCAAGAATTTCATTGTCCTATCAGGGATACATGACAATAAACTTGAACTTGAACTTGAGTCGTACATAGTGTCATAGAGTCACACGGTCTAGATTCACAGATTCATTCATGCAGTTATAGAGACATACATACAGACAGACACACCTTGTCCATGCCGACCAAGTTGGCATTCTGGGATAGTCCCATTGGCCTGCATTCCACCCATATCTCTGTAAACCCTTCTTATGCATATTTCTGTCCAAATGTATTTTGAAAGTCATAATTGTATCCATTTCCAAAGCTTCCTCTGGCAGCTCATTCCAGTTACGGACGACTGTGAGTGAAAAAGTTGCCCCTGAGGTCCTTCTTCTATCTCTCGGCTCTCACATTAAGCCTGTGCCCTCTAGTTTTAGAATCCTCTACCCTGGGAAAAAGACTATGAGTGTTCATTTTATCCATGCCCCTGGTGATCCTGTATACCTCAATAATGTCACCCCTCAGCCTCCTCCACTTCATAGAACAAGGTTCCTGTATATCAACCTCTCCCTAAAACACAAAGCCCAGGTGAGTCTGGTGAATCTCTTCTGCACCCTTTCTATCAATGCCATCTTCCTGTAAATAGACACAAAATGCTGGAGTAACTCAGCGGGACAGGCAGCATCACTGGATAGAAGGAATGGGAGACTTTTCTTCAGACTCGACCCGAAACGCCACCCATTCCTTCTCTCCAGAGGTGCTGCCTGTCCCGCTGAGTTACTCCAGCAGTTTGAGTCTACATTTGGTTTTAACCAGCATCTGCTGTTCCTTCCTACTCCATCCTTCCTCAGCTGGGCGACCAGAACTGGGCAGACTACTCCAAGTGTGATCTCACCATTGTCCTATGGTTAATTCCCTTCCCAATGAAGGCTAACGTGCCAAACGCCTTCTTAACCACCCTGCCCAACTGAATCGCCACTTTCAGGGAACCATGTACTAACTACATTGTCATCCAAACTGATAGCATAATTAAAAATATGGAACGAGCTGCCAGAGGAAGTAGCTGAGGCAGATGCAATAAAATTTAAAAATCACTTGGACTGATACATGGATAGGAAAGACCTAGAGGGAATGGATCAAACGTGAGCAAGTGGGACTAGCGTGGATGGGGCATCTCGGTCAGCATGGCTGAAGGGCCCGTTGTGATGCCGTATGACTCTCTAAGAATGGAGCAGCACTGACCTCCATGGGGTTGGTGAGGGAGTTGGCCTTCAGGAGATCCCCTTGGTCTGTCAGCACCAGCAGGGCCTCTCGGGGTAAGCAGTAGTCCAGGCTTACCACCCGCTGGCCCTGCTCCAGCAGCAAGGTGGAGTGGACGTCTCCGGTCTCCGGGGAGATGAGCCGTGCCGTGCCGTCGTCACAGGAGCAGGCTGCCCGCAGCGGGAAGAGGCTGGCCAGGGAGATGTGGTCGACGTTGATGGACCTCACGGCGTGGCCGATGGACATGTGCCGGCGGTACAGACGCTCGATGCTCCAGAGGTCCAGCTGCTGTTTTGCGTAGGTGAAGACATTGTCCTCCCCCGGCACCGTGCCCAGGCAGGTGATGGTCACGCCCACCTGGATCTCTCCCACCTGATCTACCATCTCCAGGCTCCACAGCCGCAGGCTCCCGTCCTTGGAGGCTGAGAGGAGGCAGGGGCCGTCTGGGTAAGCTGCAAGAGCCGTGACAGGGCCTGCAGGGCAAACATTCAACATCTGGGTCTATTCCAGGCACGTTCAGATCACAGACATAGGGTTAAGACCAGGGTGGAAAGATTTAATAGGAAACCGAGGGGCAACTTTTACACGCAAAGTTTATAATTTAGTTTAGAGATATAACACGGAAACAGGCCCTTCGGCCCACCAAGTCCACGCAGACCAGCAATCAACCGTACACTAGTTCAATGCTACACGCTTACGGAAGCCAAATAACCTACAGACCCGCACGTCTTTGGAGCGTGGGAGGAATCAGGGAGAACCCAGTGAGAACGTACAAACTCCACACAAGCAGTACCCAAGGTTAAGATGGAACCTGGGTCTTTGGTGCTGTGAGGCAGCGGCTCTACCCGCTGAGCCTCTATGCTCCTGTCCTGAGGCGCTTTACCAGACCCAACGTCAGACAAAAGAACCACATCAGGGGAGGGGTTGAGCACAGTTTTCACAATGCAGCATGCTTTCTTACATGAGTAGTAATCTAGGAGGCCACTCAGCCCATCAGGACCATGCCAACTCATAGGATAGCAATCCCTTCAGTCTCACCTCCCATTTCAATGTACTCTCTATCTCTCTCACACACACACACTGATCAATTCCTTTTTGATTTTGTTTCCCCATAACCCACATAAAGGTCACGTTACAGAAACTAATGAAACTAGCAGCATGAAAAATAATGTGATGTCATGCACTTCAGTGCACACAAATCAGTCAAGCAGATCATTTTCTATATGGTCAAAAAAAACAAAGTCACCTGTGGGTCAGGCAATATCTGTGGAGGGAATGGACAGTCGATATTTTGAGTCAGGACCCTTCAGACTGATTCATAACATAATCAAGGACCATTTTTTCACCCTGGTCATTCCTTCTCCTCCACCTTCCCGTTAGACAGAAGATCAAACTCTTGAGAGCAAGTATTTCCAGATTCAGGAACAGCTTCTTCTCTGCTTTTGAATGATTCCCCCACAAGCTAGGGCGTAGTCTGGGTCACCCAATCTACCTCATTGTAGTCCTCACTTTTTTCTACCTGCACTTTCTTTGTAACTGTAACACTATAATGCTGTAACACTGTACTCTGCATTCTATCTTTGTTATCTTTGCACTACCAGTTGTACTTGTCTATGGTTTGATTGTACTCACAGAGAGTATAATTAGCTTCAGTGCTGTGACCGCTGTGATCAACACCGTCGAGCTGCGGGACTGTGGAGCGGCCAGCCGCGGGCGGCGGCGCCGACTTTAACATCGGGAGCCTCGGAGCACCAACCGACGCGGCCCTGTCGGCTTCGGAAAGCCACGGACTCCGGTAGGGAATCGGCCGTTCCAGCCGTCCCAGCCGCTGTGAGGACTTTCCCGACGCCAGAGCAACAACCACCCGGCGAGAACGGCCAGGAACATCGGGCCTCCGTAGAGGCAACTGGTGGAGGCCTCAATAGGCCTGACTATGGGAGAACTGGGGATGGAGACTGGACATTGTGCCTTTCCCCACAGTGGTAACCATTGTGGGGGGATGATTTTTTGTGTGTAAATGATTATTTTATTGTGTCCAATATGGCTGCCGGAAGGGAGAGAGTACGCTGGCGCGCTTTAGCTGCCGCTGCCCTCTCTTCATATTGTGTTTTTGATTTTTGTCTTTGGATTGAATTCTGTCTTTAATTTGTGTACTGGTGATGTCTTTACTATTTATTTCATTCCGCTTACATGTTTTTACTCTATTTGCTAAATTTTGTAAGGTGTCCTTGAGACTCTTTTTTTTTTTTAAATTTTATTTTTATTAGCAGTACAGTAAATCACATTAATACATCGCATATATCTTATTACATTATGTTGTACCACTTCATTTTTTGAGCTTTAAAAAAGATAGAAATAAAAGAAGTAAGGAAAGTAAGCAAGAATCGTGAAGGTGCAGGAAAGTGTTGGGAGAAGAGAACCCCTTAGGGAAGGAATTAGAGAAGGAAGTAAAGAAAAGAAATAAGACCCTAGAAAGAAAAGAAAAAAAAGAAGAAAGGAAAATCAATCGCTCTATTGTAACACAAAACTCTGCAAAAAAGGATATACCAACCGTGTTTTTATTAAAAATTTATTTTATACCCCCCGTTACCAGGTCCTGGTAGCCTTTATGTTTTAACTTATTATTGCACCTTATGCTTGTAATAGTTCCATAAATGCAGACCACGTCTTTTGGAAGTGATCTGCTTTGCCTGCTAGGAGGAGTCTCATCTCTTCCAAGTGTAGTGTTTCGAACATGTTTGAAATCCACATTTTTGTTGTTGGTATTGGAGCATTTTTCCAAAATTTAAGTATAAGCTTTTTTCCCATTATTAGCCCATAATTAAGTAAGTTCTTTTGAAACATATTTAATTCTGGGTTACCTTCCGATATTCCAAAAATGATCCATTCTACTTTGGGTAGTAGTTTTGTTTTAAATAATTTTGTAAAGATTTCAAATATTTCGTTCCAGAATTTTTATACAGAAAACAAAAGAGTGCGCTATGTTAGCTTCTTGTGACTGACATTTATCACAAATGGGTGAGACATTGGGGAAAAGTTCATTTATTTTAGTTTTTGAATAATATAGTCCTTGAGACTCTTGAAAGGCACCCATAAATAAAATGTATTATTATTATTATTATTAGTTTAGCTTGGTTTAGTGATAAAGCACGGAAACAGGCCAATTGGCCCACCAAGACCGTGCCGACCAACAATCACCTTGTACACTGGCACTATCCTACACACTAGGGACAATTTACAAATTTTACTGAAGCCAAATTAACCTACAAACCTGCACGTCTTTGGAGTGTGGGAGGAAACCAGGGCGCCCGGGGAAATTCCATGTGAAAAGCTGAGGAAATTCAGCGGGTGAGGCAGCATCTATGGAGCTAAGGAATAGGCAAGGTTTCGGGTCGAGACGTTCTTCAGACTGATGTCGAGTTGGGGGAGGGGGGAGAAGGGGAAAAAGAAAGGAAGAGGCGGACACAGTAGGCTTGTGGGAGAGCTGGGAAGGGGAGGGGAAGGAGGGAGAAAGCAAGGACTATCTGAAATTGGAGAAGTCAATGTTCATACAGCTCAAGTGAAAAATCCTGGTGCCTTGTAGATGATGGCTATACTTTGGAGAGCCAGGAAGTGAATCAGACACTCCATGACAATCAGTCCCTGACTTGCTCGTAGTCAGCATTTGTCAGACTAATCCAGGTAAGTTTCTTGTCATTGTTTACTAGGAAACAAGGCAGCCTAGATGTGTGTGATTTCTTACTCGTGCCCAATGTGATGGTTCAGTCATTTATTTACCCCCCACCCCTCCCATCCGCCCACGGGCAGAAACTCTGGCTGCTGAGACAATCAGGTCTCCACTCACCTCGGTGTCCGACAAACATCATCTGAAGGTTCCAGTTTTGATCCCATACTTTTACATTCCCATCCCGGGAAGAAGTGGCCACACATCTCAGTGTCGCCACGATGGCGATTCCAGTGATTTTCCTGATGGGAATGTTATAATGTTAGCCAACAGAAAGGTCCAGAGCCCACGCAGGCACACTGCAATAAACATCAGAGCCTCAACTGAACAGCTGTAACTGTATTGTGTAGGAAGGAACTGCAGATGCTGGTTTAAACCGAAGAGAGACATAAAATGCTGGAGTAACTCAGTGGGACAGGCGGCATCTCTGGAGAGAAGGAATGGGTGACGTTTCAGGTCTGAAGAAGGATCTCGATCCGAAACGTCACCCATTCCCTTCTCTCCAGAGATGCTGCCTGTCCCGCTGAGTTACTCCAGCTGTTTGTGTCTAGCTGTGACTGTATTCATTGGGAGAGAAAACTAGCTTGGTGATAGGAGTAAGAGGGCGGTTGTGGAAGGGTGGTTTCTCAGAATGGAGGCACCGATTGGAGCGGTGGAACACAGGGATCGCTTATGAATCGCCCGTCGCTTGTCATATATAATTAAAGATTTGGATGAGATCGTATATGGGGCGTGATCAGTTAGTTTGTAAATGATGGCCAAATTGACGGTGTAGTGGACAGCGAAGAAAGTTGCCCAAGTATCTAGATCAACTGGGAAAGTGGGCAAGGGAATGGTAGATGGAGTTTAACTCTGACAAATGTGAGATGATGCAATTTGGGAAGTTAAACCTGGACAGGAATTAATTGAGTGAATGGCAGGGTTCTGAAGACCAGAGAGGCCAAGAAGTACAAGTACATAGTCTCCTGGAAGTGGCAACACACATAGGCAGGGTATGAAGAAGGCACTTGTCACGCTGGCCTTCATCAGTCGAGTGTAAAAGTTGTGAATCTCATCTGGCATGCAGGCAGGCAGGCATACAAAGCATAGGTTAGAAAATGCAATAAAGCTAGAAAAGGTGCACAAAAGATTCATAAAGAAGTTGCCTCGATTTGAGGGTTTGAGTTACGGGGAGAAACTGGACAGGTTGGAGCAGTTATCCTGAGCAAACAAGGTTGTGAGGTGTAATGATGGTCTATAAAATAATGAAAGCCATAGATATGGTAGTAGACAGAGTCCGTCTCCCATGGGAGGAATTGTTCTTTGGTTAGGTCATAAGATCATAGGTGATAGGAGTAGAATTAGGCCATTCGGACCATTAAGTCTACTACGCCATTCAATCATGGCTGATCTATCTTTGCCTACCCCATTCTTCTGCCTTCTCCCCATAACCTTTGACACCCGTACTAATCAAGAATCTATCTGTCTCTGCCTTAAATATATCCATTGACTTTGCCTCCACAGCCGTCTGTGGCAAAGAATTCCACAGATTCACCACCCCCTGACTAAAGAAATTCCTCCCCATCTCCTTCCTAAAATTTCTTCCTTGTATTCTGTGGCTATGATCTCTAGTCCTAGACTCTCCCACGTGGAAACATCCTCTCCGCATCCACTCTATCCAAGCCTTTCACTATTCTGTACGTTTCAATGAGGACACCCCTCATTCTTCTAAACTCCAGATCCAGTGCTGTCAAACGCTTGTATGCATTTGTTAGATGGATGTGGAGGCTTTGGAGAGGATGCAGAAGAGTTTTATCAGAATGCTGCCTGGATTTGAGGGTGATAGCTATAAGCAGATGTTGGACAGACGGACTGTTTTCCCCGGAACGTCAGAGGTTGGGAGGAGACCTGATAGAAGTTTATAACATTATGAAAAGCATAGATAGGTCAGAATCTTTCACCCAGTGGAAATGTCAAAGCTAGAGGGCCTTCAAGGTGAGAGGAGGAAGGTTTAAAGGAGATGTGCAGGGAAAGTTTTCTACGCAGAGAGTGTTGGGTGCTGGAACGTGCTGCCGGGGGTGGTGGTGGAGGCAGCTACAATAGCGGCATTTAAGAGGATTTTAGATAGATGCATGTACATGTAGGGAGTGGAGAGCTATGGATCATGAGCAAGAAGGAGAGATTAATTTAACTTGGCATCAACTCGGCACAATCATTGGGCGGATAAGGACCTATTCCTGCCTTATGTTTTATGCGCTATTAAAGGAGGGTGTAGAACTAGAGGTCAATGGCCGAGGACAAGAGGGAGGACTTTTAAAGAGAATTTGAAGGGTAAATGTTTTCAACAGGGTGCTGTTGCTACCTGGAATGAGGTGGTAGAGGAGGTGTGGAGAGGTGGGAGAACCTCCAGGCACGGAGGTGTGAGGTGCGGAGTGGGGGCGGGGGAACGACTGGGTGTGGAGACCACTTTAGACTTTAGAGACACAGTGAGGCCCACTGAGTCTGTGCCAACCAGCAACCACCCATACACTAATGTCCCTGTCCCACAGCGGTTCCCGGAGGTTGCAGGTGGTTGCCTGAGGTTGCAGGTAGTGGAAGCAGGTAGTGAGACTAACAAAAACCTCCGGGAACCGCACGGAAACCTTGGGTGGGGCGCAAAGTCTCCAGAGGTTTCCGTTCAGGTTTACTAAGTGGGACAGGGGCATTACGCTACCCTACACACTAGGGACAATTTCACCAAAGCCAATTAACCTATCCGCACATCTTTGGGATGTGGGAGGAGACTGGAGCAACCAGAGGAAACCCACACAGTCATAAGTCATGCCAACTCCACACAGCCAGCCCCCGTAGTCAGGGTCGAACCCGGGTCTCTGGTGCTGTGAGGCAGCAACTGTATTGGTGCGCCATCGTGCCGCTCTAACGTGGGGGGTGGGGGGAGCCTCTAGGTGCAGGGATTGGGGGGGGGGATACCTCCTGGGGAGAAATGTCCTGGTGCGGAGGAGAACTAGCCAGGTGTGGGTTTACCTGCCGTGCAGGTGTTTCTTGTAGGAGAGGAGAGTTCCCTTGGTCAGGTTGAAGGCAGCGACCCCGGTGCAACACACGGCATAGCAGCGCTGGTCGATGGTGGCTGCCGGCATGGAGGCAGGGCACCTCTCCAGCACCAGGTGGGTGAAAACATCCTCCTGGGTCAGCCCGTCGGTGACAACGGTGCCGCATAAAAGGTCCCGGCAGCCGAAGAAGAAGTGCCAGCAGCAGACGTTGCCGGCACCGGCGGTGACGATCTGGTTCAGGTCCTGGTTGTAGCAGCAGCAGGTGACGCTGTGGCCGGCCTGGTTGACGGAGAGGGTCTGGAAGTCAGAGCTGAGCACCTTCAGCTGAGGGCAACGGTTCCAGCCCACGTAGCGGTCGATGTGCTGGGCGTAGACCAGCCCCTCCAGCGGCTCGCGCAGGCTCAGCTCCAGGGTCTTGCGCCCATCACTTTGGTAGATGTGCACCTTCGTTTTGGACACCATGCAGACAAACTCCTTGCTGACCACGTTGAACATGATGTGCTGGATGTCCCTCTTGAATCGCACCCGCTGCACAAGCTGTAGACCGTGCTCCAGCTCCAGTGGCTTCCAGTCCGTCCGTCTGATCTGCAACAGTACAGGACAAGTGGGGTACAGACAGCCAGAGGTTGAGCTTCATTACAGTCACGGGTACCGAGACAGAGTGAGAAGCCTCGTGTTGCATGCTATCCAAACACATCAGATAATATATCAGGCCAGCAGCATAATCAAGGACGAGTGTCACTCCAGTCACTCCCTCCTCCCCACTCCCATCAGACAAGAGGTACAGACTGTGAAAAGGCGCACCTCCAGATACAGAGACAGTTTCTTCCCAGCTGTTATCAGGCAACTGAACCATCAACCAGAGAGAGGCCCTGACCTCCTATCCACCTCATTGGAGACTTTCAAACTGTCTTTAATTGGAATTCACTGGATTTTACTTTGCACTAAACACTATACCCTCTATCCCCTATCTGTATACTGTAGACAGCTTGATTGTAATCGCATATAGTCATTTGCTGACTGGATAGCACGCAACAAAAGCTATTTACTGTATGTCGGCACATATGACAATAATAAATTAAAATAAATCCAATCAAGTCACTCAAGTATAATAGGTCGAGCAACGGGGAAGATACAGAGTGCCTTTTTTTGTAACCCAGCACCCGCAGTTCTTTGTTTCTGCACTACAAAGTCTATGTCCGCAATGGGGTAGAGGTGAATCGGACAGTCCATTAGCTTAGGTAGGCTTTGCTACTGTCATGTGCGTAGGTTCCATAGACAAAGTCCAATGTCCACAATGGGGTGGAGGTGAATCGGACATTACCCAAGCTTATGGAAAGACAGTTCAGCATCCTGATAACAGGGAGGAATAAGCTGCTGCTGGTGGCGTGCACTTCCAAGGTTCTGTACCTTCAGACGGACAGGAGCAGGGAGAAGAAGGAATGACTGGATGGGACAAGCCTTTGATATTGTTGAAACAAGGAACTGCAGCTGCTGGTTTACCAAAAAAAGACACAAAATGCTGGAGTATTTCAGCAGATCAAGTGGCACCTCTGCAGAACCTGAAGAGGTGAAGTTTTGGCTCGTGACCTTTTTACAGACTTTCAGATTATGGTGGTTGCGTTTTCGATGCAGTGTGAAGTGTAGATGGTTAATGGTGGGAAGTCTGAACAGAGAATTATATAAGCAAGGGCGGCATGGTGGCGCAGTGGTATAGTTGCTGCCTTACAGCGCTGGAGACCCGGGTTCGATCCCAACTACGGGTGCTGTCTGTATGGAGTTGGTACTTTTTCCTGGGTGGGTTTTCTCCGAGATCTTCGGTTTCCTCCCACACTCCAAAGACGGACGGGTATGTAGGTTAATTGGCTCGGTGTAAATTGTCCCTAGTGATGTAGGACATTAATGTGCGGGGATCGCTGGACGGCGCGGACTCGGTGGGCCAAAGGGCCTGTTTCCGTGCTGTATCTCTAAATTAAACGAAGCATGGCCGGAAAGGCTGTGAGGAACATAGAACACAACATGACATGGAACTGAGCCGGGCTGAGGGGCAGTGAGCAGAGGGGCAGGAGGCAGGTCTCATAACATAAAACACTCCAGCACAGGAACAGCCCCGTTGCCCCACAATGTCCGTGCCCAACATGATGCCAAGTAAAACGAATCTCCTCTGTCTGCTCATGCTCCATATCCCTGTATTTCCTGAATATTCATGTGTCTATCCATAAGCCTCTTAAACGGCACTATCGTATCTATCTTCACCACCAACCTTGGCAGCGTGTTCCAGGCACCCACCACCCTCTGTGTAAACAAAAAAATCCCTGCACATCCCCTTTAAACTTTTCCCCTCTCACTTTAAAACTATTGTCTCCAGTATATGATATTTCCACACAGGGAAAAAGGTTCTGCCCGTCTGCCCCTCAACCCCCAACAATCCAGGTCTGTCCGACCTCTTCTTGTACCTGGCACCCTCTAATCCAAGCAGCATTCCAGTAAACCTCTCTGTACCCTCTCCAAATCCTCCATACCCTTCCTGTAATGGGGTGCAATACGGCAAATACAGCCTAAGCTAAGTTTTATAGAAACAGTGGCCCCATAGCAGAAGCGTCCACGTCGCAGGGCTGGAATCTGGAAGTATCCTGAGCTAATTCTGCTACCACCATCATCTATTGCAAGAAGTGATGGCTTCCACTGATTGTCGCCGGAAGCTTGCGGCCTTTTCAGGACGGACAATGACAGCGAGGTCAACATTTGTAACAAGATGGACACGAAAAGAAGAAGAATAGAGAGTCAGAGCCCTTTTCCCAGGATGAAAATGTCAAAGACTAGAGGGCACATCTTTACAGTTAGAGGCGGAAGGTTTAGAGGAGATCTATGAGGCCTGTTTTTTTTTTAGGCTGACTGAAACGCAAAGTCAGGGGAAACAGTGGAAGTAGATTCAATAGCCATGTTTAAGAGACATTTAAACCGACATGTAAATAGGCTGGGAATGGAGTGATATGGATCATGTGTAGGCAGATGGGATTAGTTTAAATTTCCATTATGGGCGGCACACACATTGTGGGCAGAAGGGCCTGTTCCCGTGTTCCACCGTTCTGTGGAACAAACTTGGATGCAACTTTCCCTGGAGTTGCCCGGGGACATGTTGTGGCCAGCCCATGCCTCAGTTGGTCAGAAGAGTCTCACTCAAGACCACAACCATGGCTACGAGGTGCAGAGCTGAGGGAGCGCTGCACTGTCTTGAGACCATGAGCCGATTGCCTGACCTATACCCAGAGAATGAAATAGAAACTGATATATTTACAACTTCTATAAGATATTGGCCAGATATACGGATTTATTTCCGCAAAAAATTGCAGTAATTGTGGACGCAGCCAGACCATCACGCAAACCAACGTCCCTGCTATTGATTCCATTTATACCTCACGTTGCCTCTGCAAGGCCAGCAGCATAATCAAGGACAAGTCGCACCTTGGCCACTCCCTCTTCTCCACTCTCCCATCAGGCAAACGGTATAGAAGTGTGAAAACGCACACCTCCAGATTCAGAGACAGTTTCTTCCCAGTTGTTATCAGGCAACTGAATCATCCTATCACAACCAGAGAGCAGTGCTGAACTACTATCTACCTCACAGGTGACCCCCAGACTATCTTTGATCAGACTTTACTGGCTTTACCTTGCACTAAACATTATTTCCTTATCTAGATCTAGACACTGTAAATGGCTCGATGTATTGTCTTTCCACTGTCTGGTTAGCACACAACAAAATCTTTTCACTGGTCCTCGATACACATGACAATAAACTAAACTGAAATAAACAAAACTAAACTGAACTGGGATAAGAAGGGTTTAGAGGGATATGGGACAAGGGCAGGCAAATGGGACTAGTCCACTAAGCCAGATCAGCAATGCTGTATGGCTCAAAAAGACACAAAATGCTGGAGTAATCACAGTGAGATTGTTTTTTTTTGTGTACACAAGGTACACAAAGAGTTGCCACGTATAGGGTGTCAACAAAGTTATAAAGTGTTCCATTTAGTCCCCAATGGTCCACCTTTGTTCCAATGGTTGTGGACGGCAGCCCAACACCGGGTCCCACTTTGTTCTCTCGGCAGCTACCCATGCCTTGCTCCCATCGTTCTCGGCGGCCCCCCAATGCTGGGTTCCCCTTTGTTCTCCTGGCGGTCCCCCCATGCCGGGCCCTTCTTTGTTCTCAGCGGCACATCCGACCCACGCACATCCAACCGTGGTCCCGGCCGACCCCCCAACACCCACATGGCACCATCCGATCCGCAGCACTCACATGGCCCCTGCTGACCCCCAGCACTCATGCAGCCCTGTCCGACCCCCATCATCCACGTGGCCCTGTCCGACCCCCATCATCCACGTGGCCCCGGCCGACCCCCATCATCCACGTGGCCCTGTCCGACCCCCATCATCCATGTGGTCTCATCCGAACCCCAGCACCCACGTGGTCCCGGCCGACCACCATCATCCATGTGGTCCCATCCGAACCCCAGCAATCATGCGCCTCTGGCCAACCCCCAGCATCCACGTAGCCCCGGCCGACCCCCAGCACCCACGTGGCTCCATCCGACCCCCAGCACTTATGAGGCCCCAGCCGACCCCCAGCACAACCCGGAGGAAGCTTTGTACCTTATCTATGGACAAGTGAATAGCTGAGCTCAGAGTGGACCACAAGTGCCGGGCTTTGGAGTGTACCGCCTGGTCCTCCCCTGTGTTTGCTTCAGTCATGTGATGGGCCGGCTGGTTGGCCCATACGGCAGCTTCACAAGAGATGGGAGAATGGAAAAAGGCTTAAACACAGTAATAAAGTGGCCCCTGATCGAAACATTAACTACGTTTTTCCCTCCGCGGATGTTGTCTGACCTGCGGAGTGTTTCCAGCATTTTTTAGTTTAGTTCAGATTTCCAACGTGCAATTTTTATTGCTTCTAAAATATAATTTGACAAGGTTTCTTGACAAAACAATAATCGAATATCTCAGTGAGTCAGAAGAGGGGAAACATTTTCATTTTCAGTGGAGCTTAAGAGGGTTTAAAGATAACGAAGGCAAGCGATCATGGATGAATAGAGGGAAGATCAAGAGATCTGGGTCAAAGAGAGAGAAGAGGAAGTGAAGCAAATGAGATAGAGCAGGTAAGGCAGAGAAAGAGGCATAGACACATAAAGAGACAGAGACAGAGAGAGTGAGAGAAAGAGAGAGAGAAACGGTGAGAGACTGCGAGAGAGTGAGAGAAAGAGACTGCGAGAGAGAGAGTGAGAGAGAAACAGACAGACAGAGACTGACAGAGAGAGACAGTGAGAGACAGGGACAGAGGGAGAGAGACCGGATGAGAGAGAGAGAGAGAGAGAGACAGACCGACAAAGAGAGAGACATGGAGAGAGCGAGACAGAGGCAAAGACACAGAGAGAGAAGACTAAGCCCCCTAAGTACCAGAGGGTAGAGGGAATAGAGAAAGGGATGCGAAAGAGGAGTTGATAAAAGAATAAGTACAGAGAAAGAGACGGAGACAGACGGAGACAGTCCCGAAGCAAGTGATTGGTCACTTAGGATAGAGATGAGAAAACTCTTCAATAAGATAAATTTTAGAGGACCTAAAGGGGAACTGTGCAGGCTCACTCACTGAGTCAGTTGTGGACAGGAAGTGAAAAAGCCTCAGATGTGAAGTGATTCAAGTGGTCTGGGGTTAATGCGGGGTGGTACAGAGGTAAATGATCAAACATTATCTTATTGAGTATGGGGTAGGCTCGAGATCCAACTCCTGCTGCTATGTTGCTTGTGTTGTACAGAGTGGGAGCAGGCGAGGGGGTAGAGGGAGTGGAACGGAGCACTCACCCGCCTGGCTCAGCATTTCTGGGGATTCCATGGCTTTGCAGTCCTACGCAGCAGTCAGGATGATGATTACGGCACGGTCTCCTCACATCATCATGTCCTGTGCAAAATGGAGTCAAGATTAACGCTCGTTCCTGTGTCTTCAACGTGGGAAACAGCTTCTCTGGCAGCTTGTTCCATATACCTACCACTGTCTGTGTGAAAAAGTTGCCCCTCAGGTTCCTTGTCAATGAACAACTAGTTGTCTACTGCAACTAGAGAACGGTCCTGATCTATTATCTATCGCATTGGAGACCCTCAGGCAGACGTTGATCAGACTTTATTGGCTTTATCTTGCACTAAACGCAATTCCCTTATCATGTATCTGTACACTGTGAATGGCTTGATTGTATTCACGTATTGTCTTTCCGTTGACTGGCGTTGGTGTGCTTTCTTGGTTGTTGTTTCAATATGGGTGGTCCATAAAGATTCAAGAGGATGCTGTGGACTCATAGAATCATACAGTGTGGAAGCAGGCTCTTTGGCCCAACTTGACTACTCTGACCAACATGCCCCATCTCCACTAGTCCCACCTGCCTACTTTTGGCCCAATCTAAAGCTTTCATATCCATGTCTAAATGTTTTTTAAATTTTGTGATAGTACCTGCATTAACTTCCTCGTCAGTTTGTTTCATACACCCACCACCCTTTGTGTAAAAATGTTGCCCCTTAGGTTCCTATTAAATCTTTCTCCCTCACCTTAAACCAATGTCCTTGGGTTCTAGACTCCCATACTCTGGGTAAAAGACTCTGTGCATTTAGGAGTGGAGGGTTTGAGTTACAAAGAGAGGCCAAATGGACTGAAACTGTGTTCCTTGGAGTGAAGGACGTTGGCAATTACTTTATAAAGGCATGGATAGACACAGTCCCTTTCCCAGGATAGGAGAGTCTAAAACTAGAGGGCATAGTTTATGTGCGAGGTGAAAGACATAAAAGGGACCCGAGAGGCACTGTTTTCACACAAGAGGGTGGTGGTACTTAGAATGAACTGCCAGTGAAAGTGGGCACATTTACAATGTAAAAATGTTTAAGAAGGAACGGCAGATGCTGGAAAATCGAAGGTAGACAAAAATGGTGGAGAAACACCAGCATTTTTGTCTACCTTTACAATGTTAAAAGATTAGTTTAGTTCATTGTCACGTGTATCGAGGTACAGTGAAAAGCTTTCTTGTTGCGTGCTAACGAGTCAGCGGAAAGACAATACATGATTACAATCGAGCCATCAACAGTGTACAGATACATGATTCAAGGAATAAGATGAATAACGTTTAGTGCACGATAAAGTCCAGTAAAGTATTTGACAGGTGCATGGATAGGAGAGGTTTTGAGGGATATGGGACGCCCAGCAAATGGGACAAGCTCAGGAAGATATCTCAGTCAGATTGGGCAAGTTAGGCTGAAGTGATGTCTAACTCCATGAATTATTGATTAAAAACTTAATCTACTTCTCCAGATTACAGCTGATTTAATCAGTTACAAATGACTTAATTACAAAAGTTTATAATCATTGTTGTGATGAGGAACTTTGGAGCTTGAGAATATTCAGCCCTTCCAAGCTGCTATGCCTTGGCGCCATATAGAAGGTACAGAAGTGTGAAAACGCACACCTCCAGATTCAGGGACAGATTCTTCCCAGCTGTTATCAAGCAACTGAATCATCCAACCACGACCAGAGAGCAGTGCTGAACTACTATCTACCTCATTGGAGACCCTCGGACTACCCTTGATCGGACTGTGCACTAAACATTATTCCCTTATCTATCTATACACTGTAAATGGCTCGATTGTAATCATGTATTGTCTTTTTGCCGACTGGTTAGCACGCAAGGCTTTTCACTGTACCTAGGTACACGTGACAGTAAACTAAACATATCACATGTCCTAGATTTAAAACTATTGATTAATTGTGTCTGAAATTGTGTTTAACCAGATTCCGTGCCACGCCTGCTGTTTGGAAACGTGGGCATGTGGAAGTGACAAAATTAACCGATATTGCTGGAGAAACATGACTGATAGTGCCAGCACACAGCAGCAAATTAACCCATCACCAAATTAACTTCAATCATCATCGACCAATCTCAAACCTACCTTTCCAGCAGCTTCTCACAAACATGTAGTGGCACGGCACTTAGTCTTTAATCGGTTATTAACTAATTAAAAAACGCATTAGATGATCCCAGCCTCTCAAAACTATCCAATAGTGTTAACTAATTTCCCAGTTAACATTAAACAGTATCAGATTCTCAATAATTTATCCCTAATCAAACTGCTCATCTCTTATCTCACCCTCTAACCAACCACATCTCTTGACAAAGAGTCTTCAGCAAGCTATTAAATTTTCCTTAAAACTCTCTATTTAATGTTATATTTCTAATCTCTCACGATGTAGTCTGTAATCTAAATTACCACAATTTTATATATCAATATATCAGTGTTAGTAACCAATGTCCCACTTGTTTTCCAAATAAATGTTTACTAACCTAATCTAAATCCTTAATATATTTCCTTTGATTGGTTAAAAATCCTTGACTAAAAACTGTAATCTTTCAATAGATTTCATTTAATAAGCAACAAATCCCTGATATTTCCTGATTGTTAAATAAAGTTTACTCTGTTCGGCATTGTATCAACATTGTATTAACCTGCACCTAATATTACAATAGCTACTGATTGATGAAATAATTATGAATTTGAATACTTAACCCAGTTTGTTACTCCAATGTAAATAATTAGCAGGATAACCAATATTTAAACTATCTGAGTCTCAGTATTTAACTGGCCAACTATTGCTTGCGCTCCCCAGAGTTGGTGTCAAATTGGTGCCAGGCTGCTTACTAGTAGTGCCCGATCTTTAACTAGCTGGTTGCCAAAGCTATCATCAACTTGTCCTAAATCGTTGATTAACTCTCATTAACCAGTATCTGATCTGTAACTTTGGTTGACAAAGCTATCAACAACTAGTCAGTCTCTGACACACTAAACACTATCTGATCTTTAACTAGCTAGTTGCCAAAGTTATCAAGAGTTAGTCCTCAGTTTCTGACTAACTCTCACTAATCAGTGCCTGATCATTAACTACCTGGTTACCAAAGTTCAAATTAGGTTGTGCCCAACCTCCAACCTAACCAGTTCGCGCTCGGACTAGCCAGTGCCCAGTCAGTGACCAACTCCAGCCACTGGCGGTCTCACTAACTAGTGGCCGGTCTGTGCCTAACTCTTACTAACCAGCCCCCCGCCGGCTGTGACCGGTAACCAGCGCCTAACCCGCCGGATGACCAGCGTCGCGCGGACGCTCCGGGCAACGGTTGCCGGGAGACGGGGCGCGCCGCCGACGACAGGCCACGCCCCCGAACACGTGACACTCCGCACGATCAAAGATCATAGAGCTCCATGATCTATGGACCACACCCCGCCCCCCCATCACGTGACTGCGTCCTGAGACAGCGACCACCCCCCCGTGACACGCCCCCTGACACTCCGGGCACACCCCGCCCCCCGTCACGTGACTGCGTCCTGAGACAGCGACCCCCCCCCCGTGACACACCCCACTCCGGGCACACCCCGCCCCCGTCACATGACTGCGTCCTGAGACACGCCCCCCGACACTCCGGGCACACCCCGCCCCCGTCACATGACTGCGTCCTGGGACATCGACCATAAACCTTGTGGCCGCGCAGTCTTAGAGCACGCCCCCGACATGTGACCACGACCAGTCTCCTCGCCCTCGACATGTGACCACGACCAGTCTCCTCGCCCTCGACACGTGATCACATCATCCTGGGACACAGGCACCGCCAGGAGGGAAGACGCTGCATCCAATGATTCAATTTATTGTCATTGTCAGTGTACAGTACAGAGACAACGAAATGCATTTTTAGCATCTCCCTTGAAAGGGAGACACAGGGCGTCGCGGTGTGCCCGCGCCTGCCGCCGTAATTACATTCCATTACAGGCAAAGGTGGGTGAAGTGTCTTGCCCAAGGACACAACGACAGTATGCACTCCAAGCGGGATTTGAACCGGCTACCTTCCGGTCGCCAGCCGAACTCTTAGCCCATTGTGCTATCTGACGCCCTACAATGGATTCATCTCTCCAAGGGCTCCAGGGGGGAGGTACATGCTCCTCACTCACTCACTGAGTGCGTGGAAACACAAGAACTGCGGATGCTGCAATCCTGAGCCAAAACACAAAATGCTGGAGGAACTCAGCAGGTCGGACAGCATCTGTGGAGGGTATGGTATGGTATGGCACTTTGTTTGCCCATCCCGAATCCATGCCAACCACCTGTTCGCATTAGTTTGATGTTATTCCCACTTTTGCTTTCACTCCATGCACACGGGGGGCAATTTACAGAGGGCCAATTAGCCTCCAATCAATCCCACATGTCTTTGGGGTGTAGGAGGAAACCGGAGCACCTGTAGGCAATCCGTACGGTCACAGGGAGAACGTGCAAGCTCCACACAAACAGCACCCAAGATCAGGATCGAACTGGGGTCTCTGGTGCTTAGAGGAAGCTCTACCAGTTGCACTGCTGTGTGTGACATCCAGGCCTCGCTTTAATATGAATAATAATCCTAATAATGAGAATAATAATCCTAAACCTAACTCGAACCTTAAACCTATCCGAGGCTGACCCAGAGGTCCTCCACAACGTTGGTTCTTTGCTGCATTCAGTTCCATCTTGTGGGAGAGCTGTTTTGTGGGAGGGGGCATCTTAACCACGCTCTCAGGTAGACACATTCCTTCTCTCCAGAGGTGCTGCCTGTCCTGCTGAGTTACTCCAGCATTTTGTGTATCTTTGGTTTAAACCAGCATCTGCGGTTCCTTCCTACACTTAACCACACTCACAGCCCAGTTGTAACTGGAGTAGAGTTTCTGCACGGCTCCCAGCCAGTCTTTAACTTATGACCTGCACTAAAATCACGCCTGCTCATATTTCAATTGTTATTTATAGGAGACAGAAGTTACTGCGAATGCTGGAATCTCATGTACTCCAAAGAGCTAGAGTAACTCATCAGGTCAGGCAACATCAGTGTACGATATGGATAGGCGACAACCCTGCCACCCTCGACTACAAGGTTAATTCCCGGGTTGGCGGGATATCATATGCTGAGAGAATGGAGCGGCTGGCCTTGTATGCTCTGGAGTTTAAAAGGATGAGAGGATATCTTATTGAAACATATAAGATTATTAAGGGTTTGGACACACTAGAGGCAGGTAACATGTTCCCGATTTTGGGAGAGTCCAGAACCAGGAGCCAGTTTAAGAATAAGGGGTAAGCCATTCAGAACGGAGACAAGGAAACACTTTTTTTTCACAGAGAGCTGTTTAAGAAGGAACTGCAGATGCTAGAAAATCGAAGGTAGACAAAAATGCTGAAGAAACTCAGCGGGTGCAACAGCATCTATGGGACATAAATGTTGTCTACTTTTCTCACAGAGTTGTGAGTCGGTAGAATTCTCTGCCTCAGAGGGCGGTGGAGGTCGGTTCTCTGGATACTTTCAAGGGACAGCTAGACAGGGCTCTTAAAGATAGCGGAGTCAGGGGATTATGGGGAGAAGGCAGGAACGGGGTACTGATTGGGGATGATGAGCCATGATCTCATTGAATGTCGGTGCTGACTCGATGGGCCGAATGGCCTACTCCTGCACCTATTGTCTAATCAATGATGGGTCCCGACCCAAAATATCACCTATCCTAGTTCCCCTGAAATGCTGCCTGACCGGTTGTTACCCGAGCACTTTGTGTTCTATACTATTTATAGCAGTTTGTTTTGCAACTCGTTCATCCACGGCTCCAACATTACCAGACGAGTACATTTCAGAAACATTCATTGGTTGGTTCCAGCACTTCACATGAGCCCGCTTGGCAGCTCTCCCACCGCTGGTTCAAGTTTCACTGCAGAGATTAACATTCCAATCCTCAAGTATTGCATTGCTACAAGTGCAGTAATTCCTGTGCTCTGAAACAGGGGGGACATTGCACTGTCTGGCAAAGGAGAGAACCAATTCCATCAGGCATTTTGATCATGGCAATAAGCGAGTTCGGTATTCTGACTGCGCATGCCCAGGTCATAGGTCACTCGCTATAAATATACTCGGTAGCTGTGCTGCTGCATTGTGTGCAGGCTTGCTTTTCGTCCATGATCGGGGTCGGGTCACCAGCGCTGTTGAGTTGCTGCTGGGCCGTCCACTGCCCTCTAACTCCCTCTTAAATATAGCCAATAAACTGGCCTTAACTACCTTCTGTGGCAGAGAATTCCACAGATTACAAACCAGCCTCCTTTCTATTGACTCCATTTTACCTCACGTTGCAAGACCAGCAGCGTAATCAAGGATGAGTCACACCCTGTCCACTCCCTCTTCTCCCCTCTCCCATCAGGCAAAAGGTACAGAAGTGTGAAAACGCACACCTCCAGATTTAGAGGCAGTTTCTTCCCAGCTGTTATCAGGCAACTGTACCATCCTACCACAACCAGAGAGCAGTCCGGAACTACTATCCACCTCATTGGTGTTCCTCGGACTATCCTTGATTGGACTTTGCTGGCTTTACCTTGCACTAAACGTTATTCTCTTATCATGTGTCTACACACTGTAAATGGCTCGATTGTAATCATGAATTGTCTTTCCGCTGACTGGATAGCACGCAACAAAAGCTTTTCACTGTACCTCGCTACACGTGACAATAAAGTAAACTGAGGTTGGACAAATATGGAATGTTTTCTCTAAGCCTCAAAGGATGCAGGAGATCTGATAGCACATTAAAATCATGAGGGGAATAATTCCTTTCACAGGATGAAAGGGATGATTTGTCAATGAGGGACGAATAGCTTTAAAGTGAGGGAGAAAGCTTAAACGGGGGTGTGCGGGGCAAGATTTTTTTTAAAACAGAGTTTTAAAACACACTGCCAGGGTGGTGGTGGAGGGACACAGTCAGCCTTTATTTTAGATAAACACATGGATATGGAGGGTGGATAACATATAGAGACAATGATTTGCTTATCTTGACATTCTGTTCAGCACATACATTGTGGACTGAAGGGTCTGTCCCTGGGCTGTTCTGTGTTAAATGGGATTAATGTTGATCGGTAAAGTATACAGCAGAGACATGGGGGGCTGAAGGTCCCATTTCTAAGCTGTACCCCTGATGAGTGCTGCATCTGGCACCCAGCCTCTCACCACAGCTGCAATGCACGACCACAGTGCTCTTTAGCTGCCCACACCATATACCAATCAACGCCATGTCTAAAACTGAAGGCAACATAATCAAACACATCCCAGTCCTTCTCCTTGATCCCGTCAGGCAGAAGGTACTAAAGCTTGAAAGTACGCACCACCAGACTCAGGAACAACTTCTCCCGCCCGCTCAGTTATCAGGCTTTTGAACGGTCCTTCCATAAGCTAGGGCACAGTCTGATTCACCTCTACCCCCTTTGCAGACATTGGACTTTGTCAATGGAACTGATTTCCACTCTACCTTGCTCCACATGCCAATAATAAACCTAAAACGAAGGGCATGGAGTTGTACAGTTTAAAAATGCACAGGGGACATGTATTTTAAAGATTTAATCCAACAATAACAAAAAAAAACAATCATCCTTCTTTAGGCAAGCAAACCAAGTTTTATTGGCATGGCGAGAGGTTGCTGCAAAGACCAGACATAGCCCTTACTTAATCAGTCAGTCATGGTGGACAGACGAGGACCGAGTGTCACAGGTCCCAGGACATCCAGCAGGTCAACTCAGTTTACAGAACCAGTGATCATCCCTTGTTAGTGAAGCTGCAGCAAGACGATGGCTGCTCGAGCTGCTGCAGAGTGGTGGCTGTTAGCTGACTGGGACTTGTGGCCTAGTTTAGCTATCTCAGCTGTCTTATTCTACAAGATATCAGATAGAAGTACAACAGCAGAGGGGGAAAAAAAGGACAAATCCTCCTGTCAGGGACATTGATGTAGTAAGAGTTGTGAGCCCATCACTAATCAAATTGGTTAAAGAATGAATATAATTTGTTTTAAATAAATAGTTTAGAAATAGCATAGAAACAGCATAGGCCCACCAACCATCCACCCTGGTCACACTAGTTCTATGTTATCTCACATTCTTATCCATCCCTGATACACCAGGGGCAATTTACAGAGGCCAATTACCCTCCAAATGGGACTCGCTTAGATGGGACATCTTAGTCAGCACAGAAGGCAGTTGAGGCCAGTTCATTGGCTATATTTAAGAGGGAGTTTAAATGTGGCCCTTGTGGCTAAAGGGATCAGGGGGTATGGAGAGAAGGTAGGTACAGGATACCGAGTTGGATGATCAGCCATGATCATATTGAATGGCGGTCGGTGCAGGCTCGAAGGGCCGACTCCTGTACCTGTTCTCTGTTTCTATGTCAGTAGGGCCAAATGGCTCGTTTCCATGCTGTGCAGCTCTGACTAATCGTTAGGAGTAGTTGACAACTCTTGTTACCACTGAATCATGCAAATGTCAGCATGGTTTAATGGACTAGCCCAGAATGGTACAGAAATTAGAAGACTACAAAATGCAGGAGGAACTTGGTGAGTCGGGCAGCATCTGTGTAGGGAAAGGACAGATGACACTCAAGGTCAGGACCATCCTTCACTACGCTCTGCGAGTATGCTTTGGGCTGAAATTGTCCCCAAAAGCAACTTAGACAAACTGCGGCTTCATTGCATCCAATAACTCGTTTACCCAATGCAATCCTGTGAAAGACATCCCAATATACAAATAATAAAATCAAAACAAAAAAAAGCACAGTAAGCGGATATAATTTGGGTTTACAACAGTTGGCTTGCATCAGTCAGAGGAGATCTGCGCAATACATAAGAGACAGCTCCCTCTTATTAATGGAGTAACAAGGAACTGCAGATGCTGGTTTACAAAAAGACTCTAGATGCTGGGGTAACTCAGCAGATCAGGCACCGTCTCCAGAGAATGATGCAGTGACGCAGTGGTAGAGATGCTGCAGGTGTTGTCTGTGCAGAGTTTGTACCCCCCCCCCCCCCTCCCCCCCGCTGTAACCATGCAAATTCTCTCCGGGTGCTCTGGTTTCCTCCCACACTCCAAAGATGTACTAGTTCATAGGTTCATTGGCTTCAGTAAAATTGTAAATTATCCCTAGCATGCAGGATAGCGCTAGTTTAAGGTGGGGGGGAGGGGGTGAGAAGAGGAAGAAACTGGGCGCGTATTCAAGTGGGCTGTTTCTGCACTGCCTCTCGAAAGTCTAAAACATGGTTAGGTGACATTTCTAAAGGGTCTGATGAATGTCATCTAACCATGCTTTCCAGAGATGGTGTCTAACCCACCGAGTTACTTCAGCACTTTGTGTCCCGATTACTAATGTGGCTCTTCACCACAACACATACATACACTCACAAAAACAATTCTGAATCACCAAGATCACCAAACTTCAGGCATGAGCTTCTAGTCTTAATTCCAATTGAAAGGTGCAATTGGGGGAAAACATGATGCTGGTGATGTATATATATTTTTAAACAGATGTTAAGACCAACTTTGCTCAAAGAATCTGCCTGTGGTTTCAACTACTCCAGTAAGAAAACACAAAATCCCAATAAATATGAACAGGGCATACAAAACAGAAAGTGCATTTTGTTTATCCAAACGGCTGCAAAAAGCTGTTGGGAACAGATTCAACTAATGTTTCACTGTGTCTGGCCGCAGACGTCCCAAATTTCAGCAAAGCTTCTGCAAGTAAAGGTTTAATTGCTCCATTGTCAGTACATAGGACAATTAAACACTCTTGACATCAGCAGGGTGTATAGACTGCACCAAAAGCAAGCAGTGGCTGAGATCAGCATGTTAAGATACTCTGTCGGATTCAGTCTAGGGATTAGATTCTCAGTCAGAGGGAACACAATAAATACACGCATCAAATGAAGAGGGGGGGGGGAGATATAAAACATGGATTATACCACAACCTGTGCGAGTGGTATACATGTATTAAGCCTGGTTGCCACCACTTGTTTCACCTACTTGCCCGTCAGCTGAATGGTTTGACCACCATTCAGATGTGGCATCTTATTTCAGTTGGGAGTGGGTGAGGGAGATTCTTTTAAGAGGGGGAAGTTCCTGAATGTATTTTAAAGGTAATCTTTGCCAGATAGACAGGGCAGCACAGTGGCAGAGCAAGCAGAGCCACCCTCACAGCGCCAGTAGATCCTGACCTTTGGCACTGTGTGTGTGTGGAGTTTGCACATTCTCCGTGACCACGTGGGTTTCCTCCGGGCGCACTGGTTTCCTCCCACGTCCCAAAGACGTGCAGGTTTGCAGGCGAATTGGTCTCTGAACTTTCCCTGGTGTAGGGAGTGGATGAGAAAGTGGGATAACAGACCAAGTGTGAATGGGTAATTGATGGTGAATGTGGACTTGGTGGGCTGAAGGACACGTTTCCATGCTGTATCTCAAAACTAAACCAAGATGGTGTTGAACTGTAATGGTCAAAGTGCAGGCACGTGAAGTCACGTCTCTTCAGCTCCCGGCATCTATATCGAGTATCAGGCAACTTTGGTTTGGGCACGCTGACAAAACATTTCACATGTGTACATTAAGTCACTTTGTCCTGCAATGGTAATCGGCTTGGCCTTGGCCTGCAGGCAGTGTGGACTATGCCGCATTGCATCCATGAGCACAGGCCACAGATACATGGAAAGAATGGTGGAGATCTGGAATAAAGGTATCCAAGGGGTGGTGCAACATGGAAGGGGTGGTGGAGGCAGCATAGAAAGAGCTCAGGGAAACAATGCCAAGGTCGAGCCTGCAGCCTTTGCCAGCACCAGCGGGAGTCTCCCTGATACTGGGGAATGGAGACCTGAAACAATGGCAGGAGTAGGGCATCACACATTGTGTGAACAATCAGAAGCATCTGCCAGTAGTTGAGGCAGGTGCAATAACAGCATTAAAAAAAACATTTGGATAGGTACATGGATAGGAAAAGTTTAGAGGGATATGGAGTGAATGCAAGCAAATGGGACGAGCATGGATGGGGCACCCCGGTCAGCATAGATGAGTTGGGCAAAAGAGCCTGATTCTGTGCTGCATGACCAACTGGGAAATTGTATAATTCACCATGGAAACGTTCCCTCAGCTCATTTCAGGCCAAAATTCAACGCAGAACCCTCAACTTCAATTCTAATTAAAACCAAAACATGTTTCTTTAATAGTTGGTGCAAAGAACAAAAATATATTTTAGTAGCATACTCATTAAAAGGATTTATTGTACAACAATTTGTATTTTTGTAAACCAAAAAATTGTAGAAAGGACTGAACAGGACGAGACAGCAAGGCTCTGCTCATGTTAGAGCTCTAGTCCAGAAGTGGAACCCAGCCAGAGTAAAACCAGGTGGCCGTCTAGTCTGATGACCTGGAAGAACCATCTGAAAGGTGAACCGCCCTGTCGGATGAAGGAGGCAGAGAGATTAGCAGAAAGCACAACCGCTTCAGAAGCAGAACGGCGAAATGATAAATCTGTTGTTTGGAAGTGAGATCTGCTCCAGACTGTTAGCACCGGCCACTTTCCCCACCAGCAGTGCAAGTTGCCACTCCGTAAGCTCTGCTGAGGCCCCAGGAAGTCAGTGGCGTGCCGACTCAGTGAGCGGTGTCTCAATGGGATGGATCCTAGACAATGTTTGTGGCCTGCCAGGGACTAGTTGTACCCTGATCCATGGAACATCAGGGAGCGCACACTTGATGCTTGCACGAGAAACGTTGACCTCGCTTGCTCACTGTGTTTCACACTGAGCTTGTTGACACCAGATGAAGGTCAGCAATGGAGACCACACTCGGAGATCCATCCGCCCCTGCAGTGCTGGGATAAGCCACTCCAGAACAAAACAAGGCCCGCAAAGCTTCAGGTGCAATTCCTCTTGGAAGCCACAGGTTAGAGGTTTTAACGCCTGAGATTTAAGTGCTGGTCTCACATTCAGCTCCATTGAAGCAGTCAGTCTGAAGGTTGAAGGAAGCAGATGGTGTTGCAGGGAAGGTGATCGGCGTGGCGCTTAGACGCACACCGTTTGGTACCTGAGGGGAGAGGGAATGTCAATGCATAGTTCTCAGAACCCTGCCTATCAACCTTGTGCCTTCTCTTACCCCAGCACTTGTAGACAGTTCCTGCTCATCGCCCAACTAGCGTCTCCACCTCCTTCCTCTCCCCCTCACATGCCTCTATTTCCATTATCTGATTAGAGTGGATAGGATGCAAAACAAAGCTTTTCACTGTACCTTGATAAAGCTAAACCTTTAGTCTGCCTGCACCGATCACCCACCTGCCTCCATCTCACAATTCCACCCCTTCCATCTCCCCAGGTTTATCTGTCCATTGCCCTTCACCTCTCCCGTCTACCAATCACCCGCTGGCCCGTCTCACCACCCGACTCTCCTCTTTATACTTGCTATCTTTCCTCTAGTCTTAGTCCTGATGGAGGATTTCAACCAGTGACCCCTATAGATGCTGCTTGACCCGTCGAGTTCCTCCGGCAGATTGTTTGTCCCGCTCGAGTCCAACATCCAGTACATGACGCAAACCAGCCTCCTCCACGACCACCAAAGCACCACCCCCCATCACACTTCACTCTGCTGTGGGAAAGCAGCCGATATAATCAAGGACCACTCTCATTCCCTCTTCTCCACTCGCATATTGGGCAGAAGATAAAGAAACATTAAAGCACCAGATACAGGAACAGCTTCTTCCCCATTGTTATCAAGCCACTATACATTCCTCTCAAGCTCAGATGCAGTTCTGATCTCCCAACCTACCTCATTGTGGGCCTTACACTTTTCTTTTTTAATCTGCACTCTATGTAACTATTGCTGTGATCCTATATTCCATTTATAGCTAATAAACTAATCCAGACAACATTCTGGTGAACCTCTTCTGCATCCTCTCCGAAGAATGGTCGCATTGGAGGCAGTTCAAGAGAGATTCCTCAGGCAAATTCTTGGGAAGAGGGTTGTCCTATCAAGTTTGTATCTGTATTCTTTGGTGTTTTGAAGAATGATGGAAAGCTTATTCAAAGATCCTAATGGGGCCTGACAGATGTTGGGATGTTTTCACCACTGGAAGAGCCTCAAACAAGGGGACCTAGTTAGAAGGGGACCTAGTCTGAAGAAGGGTTTCGCCCTGAAACGTTGCCTACTTCCTTCGCTCCATAGATGCTGCCTCACCCGCTGAGTTTCTCAAGCATTTTTGTCGACCTAGTTAAAAGACACTGAGTCAATCATTTAGAAACTGGGTAGAAATGTCTTCTCACAGAGGCAAATGAATCTCTGGAATGCTCTGCCCTAGCAAAAGCTAGATCAAGTATTTAAAGAGCTGGTCGATCGAGGAACAGAGGGGTATAGAGGAGTGCAAAAGGAGTCGAGGCCAGCACAGATCAGCCACAATTGTATTAAACGGAGGGATAGGCTTGAAGAGCCTATAACCTAGTTGCACTTCTATTCTCTGATGTTTGTTCGAGTGACAAACAATATGCATGGACACTTGCCCGATTTAATCAGCAGAATTCCCACACTGTATCAGTGTTGGGAATACAATTAACTCAACGTCACTGGACCAGGCTGGAGGAGAGCTGGTTAGACAATGTTCCCAGATGGTGATTAGCAAATAATCCTCCACTACAAGGTTACATTTGACTATAAAATCACTCACTAACCCAGACACAGCTAATTTGATTATGAAAACCGCCTCCCCTCCCAGGCTTCGACGCTTGTGTGCCAGGATTAATCTCTGGTCCTGGAAGTACACGCAGCCCGTTTTAATGGCTCAAGGATGGGACAAACCTGGTCTCTTCCAAGGCCTCTGCTTCATCCTCATCCTCCTCGTCTGGATCCTGATCCAGAGACTCCTCATTGTCCAGGTCCATGTCAAAGTTGTTGCTGATTTCAGTGCACTGACTGTACAAGTACCCACTGCAAGCCAAGGTTCAAAGTCAGCTGATGTTAGTGCTCAATTTTAGCAAGTATACACCCTAGAACATAGTCAGTCTTTCTGCCCGATTTGCCTATGTCAACCAAGATGCCTTATCTGAACTACAACTTCTGCACTCATATGGCCTATTTGAACTTTTCCCATCCAAATGTGATTGTACTCGATTCAACTACCTGCCCTGGCGGCTGCTCCACTTGCTTTCCACACCCTCTGAAAAAGTTCAGGGTGCTATTACATTTCTCTCCCCCCCCCCCACATTTAGCCTATGAGAATCTGGAAAATAAGATATTGCATTCACTCTATCTATCCCCCTCATGATTTTATACACTTTAAGATCACCCCTCAGCCTTCTGAGCTCCAAGGAACAAAGTCCTAGCCTGTCTAACCACACTATACCTCAGGCCTTTGTATCCTGGCAACATCCTCATAAATTTACCCTGCAATCTCTCCAGCTTAATATTCTTCCTACAAAAGGGAGATCAAAACTGAACGCAACACTCAAAATGCGGCCTCACCGACTTCTACAACTGTAACGCAACACAGCTTCTATACCCAATAAGTTAATTGAAGGCAGCCTTTGGCCACCCTATCGACCGCACTTAAGGAACTATACACCTGCATTCCTAGATCCCTCAGCTCCACAGCACTTCAAAACCTTGTTATTCACTGTGAAGCACCTGCCCTGGTTTGACCTACAAAATGCAACACCTCACATTTATTTGCCTTAGAAACACCATGAACCATTTCTCGGCTGATCAAGATGCCGCAGCAATTTTTGGCAACCATCTTCACTGTGTACGGTACCACCCCCTTGAGCGTCATCTACAAATTTACAAATCCTGACTTGTACGTTTGTATCCAAATAGTTGATAGAAACTAAACAGCAATAGGCCCAGCACTGATCCCAGAGGCACACCACTGGTCACAGGCCTCCTGTCTGTAAAATACACTTCCGCCATCACCCAGTTTCCTTCCCCGAAGCCAATTTTCTATCCAGTTGGCTCGCTTGACCTGGATCCCACATGATCCAACCCAAGGATTTGTCCACAGAATTTAGATAGGCTTTGACAATCCAGTGATGACTGGCAATTCTTTTATCCCCAGCTTTAGATTCCCCAGCCACATTAGTAAAATTCTAACTCTAATCTCCCACATCCTAGACATCCAATGCTGGTGAGTACTTTAACCAACACACCTGTGATTGACAGAAATTCACTAGTAAGCAGTTCAACGCTTTTTAGTCTTAGGGAAAGTTTTTATTTGTTACAGAAGGTGATGGATGCCTAGAAATGTTGGCAGATATAATAGCGGCATTTAAGCAGGCTTTAAATAGGTACATGGATATGCAGGGAATGGAGGGATATGGAGCACATACAGGTAGAGGAAACTAGCTTAACTTGGCATCACATTCTGCATACACAATGCGGGCCGAAGGGCCTGTACCTAAGCTGAGCTGTACCGTCCTGTTCCAAGTCTTCTAATGCCTCTATTTTCCCCAAATCACAAGGTGGTGGGAGCACATCTCTGGCCCAGAGGGCTGATGACTGGATCAGAGTCCAGCCTTTTCCAGTCATATAACTTGGAAACACGCCCTTCAGCCCATCATCTGTATGCCGACCATCTACACCTATTACCAGCACTGGATCTGCAGCCTTCCCTGCCTTGGAGATTCAAGTGTCAATTGTGTACTCGGCCTCAGAAGAGGCAGTGCAATCAGACTCTGGGTGGGACAAATCCCTGCAGAGTGCACACAGACCAGACTCCCCACTCTACTCTCCATCTACACTTCACGCTTTCACGGGAATGCAGCCAACATAATCAAGGACCACTCACACCATTCTCTCTTCTCCCTATTCCCATAGGGCAGAAGATATAAAATCCTGAAAGCACGTGCCTTCAGATTCAGGAACAGCAGCCTCCCTGCTGTTACCAGACTACTGGATGGTCCCGCCATAAACTAGCGTGTAGTCCTGACATTGCAGACTGGACTTTTTCTTTGGGACTGTTACACTACGATGCCAACAAACTACATTCTGCACTCTGCTACTTTTCGCTTTACACCACCTGTGTACTGTGCATGGCTTGTGCCAGCATCATGTGCGTAGGAAAGAGCTGAAGATGCTGGATTAAATCGCACCCATTCCTTCTCTTCAGAGTCGCTGCCTGTCCCGCTCAGTTACTCCAGTGTGTCTACCTCCAGTGCTAGCATCATATCTCTGATGGCTTCCACTGGCGTCACTGCCTTCCCTCAACATGCTGCGGATACAAACAGCACAGCCCACTCGTTACAGGAACCTCACCTGACGGAGCGACAAGTGAAAAATACAATCCTCTTCAGCCTCTTGTTGTGGAAGAAATAGTTGAACGACCAGAGGCTGCCCTCTTCTCCATAAGGGTCACAGTCCAGATCAGGGTTGTAGCTGAAATAAAGATCACAGAACATTTAATAACAAGCTAGTGTAAGAACAGCACAGAATGGGGTCTTCATGCCTACCTATACTAACTGTACGTGCCTGCATTCATTCCATGTCCCTTCACACCCCGCTCATTCCAGTACCTGGCCAGATTCCTCAACTGTTCCCGCCAGCACACCATTCCTCAGATATAGGGCCCAATATGTCATGATTCAGGTATTTTGTGTTTTTTTAATGACTGTTGGCATATTAATTTCCCTCCTGGAATAAATAAAGTTCTATCGTATCAATGTTGTTGTACACCAGGATACAACTACTCCCTCTCCTGAACTCATGGCTTCCATGTCCTTCTGCACAGTAAATACAGACAAGACATATTCATTCCAAGACCTCCCCCATGGCTTCACATTTCACCACACTGGGACCCATTCTCTCCCTGGCTACCTTTTATTTAAATTCATGATTCTGCGAATGTTTTACTCAGTGAACTTGTATACTTGTAGAATGTAATAACAAACACATAGCCAAAGGTTAACAGCAACCAGAGGGATCCTGGTACATGGTAATTACATCTGGAATAAGCCTCAAAACAGAGCCTCCTGCAGCACAGCGTGTCCTGGTATTGACACGTTGAGTTCTTTCTGTTCTGATGGACAGACAAGACTAACCAGGTGCTGCCAACTCCCAGTCTAGAAGCAGGCTGAATGGGAAACGGAAAATACCAGAGTCTGAAAGTGTAGGAAGGAACTGCAGATGCCGATTTAAACCGTAGACACAAAATGCTGGAGTAATCAGCGGGTCAGGCAGCATCTCTGGAGAGAAGGAATGAGTGACGTTTCTTCAGACTGATGTCAGGGGAGTGGGCGGGACAAAAGGCACACCATGCTGCCTTCTCCCAGTCTGGAAGGTGGCAAACTGCACTGCCATCTCCCAGTCTAGAAGCAGGCGCACAGTGCTGCATTCTTCCAGCCAGGCGAATGATCGGATCGAGTGCAGTTGAACTAGTCAGCGGCAACTCTGTATGTGACAATCTTAAACTAAACAGTTAATTCCAGATTACCTGTAGATGTCGCACTCCGAGAGAGAGATCTCTTCATCAACAGCATCCCACAGCTGAGGCTTCAAAGTGTTAAACTCTTCTCCCACAGCAGAAACCAGGCTGGTGTTCACAGCATTCACCACCTGAATGTATAAAGTACATGGGTAAGAGAAACCATTGGAAGCAGAGCCAACCAAAATTAAAACTGGCCCTTCAGCTCAAGTCGCCCATGCCCACCAAGATGCCGTATCTAAGCTAGTCCCATTTGCACACGTTTGACCCATATCCCGCTAAACTCTTCCTCTCCATGTACCTGCCCAAATGTTTTAAATGTTGTGATAGTTATCTTGTGGTGGCACCGGGCGGTTGTCCACGCACTACACATAACCTTCAGCTCTTGGGGGGGGGGGGGGGGGGGGGGGGTCACATGTCCTGGCGACGAGAGGTAGGGGGTCACGGTGTGGGCACGGGTGCCCCTAGGGAGTACTTATGGTGTTAATCGCACGCGCACGAGGTTGGTGAGTGAGGAAGATTAGTGTAGCAATAAAGGACAGTATTTTCAGACAAACTTCGTGTCTGCCTCATTCTTTAACGGACAACTCCGTCCGCTACAATCTGCACTTTATCTGCTGCAGTAAGTCTATAACACTATATTCTGCACTCTGGTGTTTTCCATTTGCACTATCCATTGTACAGTGCATTCAGAAAGTATTCAGACGACTTCACTTTTTCCACATTTTGTTACGTTACGGCCTTATTCTAAAATGGATTAAATTCATATCTTTTTATCATCAATTTACACGCAATACCCCATAATAAAGCAAAAACAAGTAATTAAAAAGAAATAACTGAAATATCACATTTACACAAGTATTCAGACCCTTTACTCAGTACTTTGTTAGGGCACCTTTGGCAGCGATTACAGCCTCAAGTCTTCTTGGGTATAACACTACAAGCTTGGCACACCTGTATTTGGGTAATTTATCCCATTCTTCTCTGCAGATCCTCTCGAGCTCTATTAGGTTGGATGGGGAGTGTCGATGCACAGCTATTTTCAGGTCCCTCCAGAGATGTTCGATCGGGTTCTATAATTCCCTGTTTTCTCTCTCCCGCCTTTCTTAAAAAGTGGGATAACATTAGCTACCCTCCAATGCAAGGGAACTGATCCTGAATCTATAGAACATTGGAAAATTATTACCAATGCGTCCACGATTTCTAGAGGCACTTCCTTAAGTACCCTAGGATGCAGACCATCAGGCCCTGGGGATTTATCAGCCTTCAATCCCATCAGTCTATCCAACTACATTTCCTGCCTAATGTGGATTTCCTTCAATTCCTCCGTCAGCCCAGATCCTCTGGCCACTAGCACATCAGGAACATTGTTAGTGTTCTCTTTAATGAAGATGGATCCAAAGTACCTGTTCAACTCATATGCTATTTCCTTGTTCCCCATAATAAATTCACCTTTTTCCAGTCTTCAAGGGTCTAACTTTGGTCTAATTTTTTCCTCTTCACATACCTAAAGAAGCTTTTACTATCCTGCTTTATATTCTTGGCTCTTACCTTCGTACCTCATCTTTTCTCCCCGTATTGCCTTTTTAGTTGTCTTCTGTTGCTCTTTAAACATTCCCCAATCCTCTTGCTTCCCGCTCATCTTTGCTATGTTGTACTCTTTTAGTTTTATACTGTCCCTGACCTCCCTTGTCAGCCACGGTCGCCCTTTACTCCCCTTGGAATCTGTCTTCCTCTTTGGAATGAACTGATCCTGCACCTTCTGTGTTATTCCAAGAAATATCTGCCATTGTTGTTCCACTGTCATCCCTGCTAGGGTTTCTTTCCAGTCAGCTTTGGTCAGCTCCTCCCTCAGGGCTCCATAATCCCCTTTGTTCAACTGTAACATTGACACCTCAACCTCAAGTTCCCATATCAAATCTGGTTCCTTGCCTTTTAATGAGGAGTACCTTCCATCTGGCCACTCTGCCATAAAGGCCTGATTGGTGGAGTGCTGCAGATATAGTTGTCCTTCTGGAAGGTTCTCCCATCTCCATAGAGGAACTCTGGAGCTCTGTCTGAATGACCATTTGGTTCTTGGTCACCTTCCTGACCAAGGCCTTTCTCCCCGATTACTCAGTTCGGCCGGGCGGCCAGCTCTATGAAGAGTCCTGGTGGCTCCAAAGTGCTTCCATTTAAGAATAACGGAAGCTACTGTGCTCTTTGGGACCTGCAATGCTGCAGAAATTGTTTTATATCCTTTCCCAGATCTGTGTCGACACAATCCTGTCTCAGAGGTCTACGGACAATTCCTTCGTTATCATGGCTTGGTTTTTGCTCTGACATGCACTGTCAACTGTGGGACCTTATATAGACAGGTGTATGCCTTTCCAAATCATGTCCAATCAATTTAATTTACCACTGGTGGACTCCAATCAAGTTATAGAAACATCAAGGATAATCAATGGAAACAAGATGAACCCAAGTTCAATTTGTGTCATAGCAAAGGGTCTGAATACTATGTAATGTGATATTTCAGTTATTTTTTTTTTTTTTAAATTACTGCAACCATTTCTAAACACCTGTTTTAGCTTCTTCATTCTGGGGTATTGCGTGTAGATTAATGATTTTAAAAAAAAAGAGTTTAGTCCATATTAAAATAAGGCTGTAACGTAACAAAATGTGGAAAAAGTGAAGGGGTCTGAATATTTTCTGAATGCATTGTGTGGCTTGATTGCACTCATGTATAACATGATTTGACTGGATAGCGTGTCAACATTTTCACTATCTCAGTACACGTAACATTAAACTAATACCAATGGCCTCAATCATTAACAGAATTGAGAGCTGGAGTCAGGTTACTGCTGTGATAGCAAGGACCAGCAAGATCCATCTGGTCCAATATCTTGGACCAGTTTGCTCACTATGACCAATCATACTGTCCAGTCTTTGACAATAATGCTGATCCCCAGCTTTAGGCAGCAGAGGTTAACGAGAACAGCCCAAGATGGAAACAGGCCGGGGCAACATGAAGCTACTTTACAAACTGCTGCAACATTACACCACCACAGCCTGAACTGTTGGATCCGAGCATCTTTTCCACAATTGGTTACATCTACTTACCCAGTTCAAGCTGGGCTCTTTGCTAAACTCGTGGCTTTTTGCCGTGCTGAAGTCATAATCGGGGCGGAACGATGCATTGAGCGTTGCAATCAGGTAGAAGAGCGTCTTGCGGCTACACTTGTCACAGAGCGGCCCCTCTCCTTCGTCCCCACTTTGGCTCTTGCTCAAACTGGAGTAGAGAACAGACTGTTAAGTTAGTCACATCAACTTGCCACAAAGCATTCACAATTATTTAAATGAGCCACTAAGCCCTGTGAGTGCCAACAAAATGATCTTTATATGGCCTCACATTCCAGGAGGACATCTGAAATAGTGATGCACCTGTCATAGTGCTGTACAGCATTGAACCAGGCCATTCAGCCCACCTTGTCCATGCTGACCAAATTGGCATACTGGGCTAACGTCATTTGCTTGCATTTGGCCCATAGCTCTCTAAACATTTCCTATTTGTATATCTGTCCAAATGGCCTCTTCCTCTGGTAGCTCATTCCAGATATGGGCACTGATTAGATTGGTCTCAGTGACAATTTTTTTTTTACAACCAACCACGAACAGTTTTTCTGAGTGAAGAGAACGTGACGACTTAATTTACTATAGATTGAACACAGAGCACTGGGGAATAACATTGGGTCATTTTGTACTGAAGACAGAAATCTGACATTTGGGAAGGGTCTGGTCTTCGAGGAAGAGTTAGTTCACTTACCGGTTTGGGCTTACTCCAGTGGTCTGAGGTGGGGAAAGAGCTTCTAGGACATGTGGCTGTCCATCCTGGCAGAACTGTTTAAACATCTGCTTGTCATCTCCTGCCATTTTACAGGAATAACTCTCTATCCTTTAGGGGGGGGAAAAAATAAATCATAAACACGTTAACAAGTATGACAGCTATTCCATTTTCTTAGATCTCCATCCCTTTCCTCCCCCGATGGGCTCGGAGGAAGAACAATGCTAGTTTTAATAGGCTCACAGGAGCAGGCAGGACCTGCCTCACTGAAGATAAGACTCGGCTTAAATCTCAGTCACTGACGGAAAACATGTTCAGTGGAAAAAATCAAATCCATCTAAATGCAGATCTTGAATCTGAGAACATGGACAAAATAGTGAAACACTTACAGCTTAAACTAAAAATAGTATAACCAAAAAAGACCAACTTGATTTAAAGTTCCCAATGAATGAGCAGGCATCATCATCGACGGCCACTCCATATATAACCATATAACCATTACAGCACGGAAACAGGCCATCTCGGCCCTCCAAGTCAGTGCCGAACAACTTTTTTTCCCTTAGTCCCACCTGCCTGCACTCATACCATAACCCTCCATTCCCTTCTCATCCATATGCCTATCCAATTTATTTTTAAATGATACCAACAAACCTGCCTCCACCACTTCCACTGGAAGCTCATTCCACAACGCTACCACTCTGAGTAAAGAAGTTCCCCCTCATGTTACCCCTAAACTTCTGTCCCTTAATTCTGAAGTCATGTCCTCTTGTTTGAATCTTCCCTATTCTAAAAGGGAAAAGCTTGTCCACATCAACTCTGTCTATCCCTCTCATCATTTTAAAGACCTCTATCAAGTCCCCCCTTAACCTTCTGCGCTCCAGAGAATAAAGACCCAACTTATTCAACCTATCTCTGTAACTTAGTTGTTGAAACCCAGGCAACATTCTAGTAAATCTCCTCTGTACTCTCTATTTTGTTGACATCCTTCCTATAATTGGGCGACCAAAATTGTACACCATACTCCAGATTTGGTCTCACCAATGCCTTGTACAATTTTAACATTACATCCCAGCTTCTATACTCAATGCTCTGATTTATAAAGGCTAGCATACCAAAAGCTTTCTTTACCACCCTATCTATATGAGATTTCACCTTCAAGGAACTATGCACGGTTATTCCCAGATCCCTCTGTTCAACTGTATTCTTCAATTCCCTACCATTTACCATGTACGTCCTATTTTGATTTGTCCTGCCAGGGTGTAGCACCTCACATTTATCAGCATTAAACTCCATCTGCCATCTTTCAGCCCATTTTTCCAAATGACCTAAATCGAAACGAGTATGACTGCCCTCTCGTGGAGGACGCCTGTGCGTGACTTTGTTTAACGTGGGGAGACTGGTGCACAGGCAGCCACCACATGGTAATTGACAGATCTGGGTCAGGATCCAGTGGCATGGAGTCCAAGACGACCGGTGACCCATTTCTGCTGCAGCCTTCATCCGCCTTCCCAGCCGTTGTGACGCTCCACTAAAGTCAGCCATCATCCTCCGCCTGTTCCACCGTTGAGGGCTTGGTTGGATTGCTCTTTGTCAGAGACCTCCCCCTCGACCTTACCGCCATGGGTGACCCTACCAGGAGCATAGCTCCAGACGGCATCGCTCTCAGGATCTCAGGACCACACAAGCTTCTCCACCACGACACGGTGACAATCCACGGAGAAGTACGAGCAGGCATAACAAAGAGTTGTTTTCCACAGCATGAATGCGGATGGGACCCAGAGAGAGAGCGCTTGGTGGAAAGAGCCAGAGGAAGGAAGTTGCTTTGTTCAGACTGGTGGCCAGTGACTGGAGGCAGGGATCAGGGCTGGGCCCACTACTATTTGTCATCCAGCAATAACCTGCAAATGTTCTATGACAACTGTTATTCACGGGACTCACACGTTCCCCTTCTCCTGATAGAATATTGGTTAAAAATAATTATTTTGGAATTTTACTTGTCAAGGGCATTTCATGGGCTCTTTTTGGCCTCTTACTCTCCTTACATTCTCTCCTACACCGAAGGAACCAGCTCCCAATACACCCCCCCCCCCGCCGAAATGCTTCCTTTACTCCCTGATCAAACCTTCAATATCTGTTGTAATTTGTTGTCCCCATCTTGCTGTCTTTGTATTTTACCTTTAGAGGAACATGTTGACCCTGAACGCTAATTCTTTCATTCACAAGCATCTGCTTCCAATCCATTTCGCCAGGTCTTTTCAAAGCCATGAATGCAACCATCCCCCATTCGGAACCAACCTTGTTCCTTTCCACGACCACCTATGGTACGATTACAAATACTCGACTTGACCAGGTGTAGAGAACACAGACTGGCTGCATCACGGCCTGGTTCAGCAACCCAAACACCCCTGAACGAAGGGGTCTAAAGAGTGGTGGACACTCTTCAGCCCACCACAGCCACTGACCTCCCCACCATCCACGAGATCCACAGGAGACTTGGGACTGTTTTTCCAAGACAGACCTTTTCCTGCTTGTCAATTTCAAATTTTTAAACGAGTCTGTCGTTCCCCATCAAAACTGCGCTATGATCATATCTGTCCATGTAATAGAATAGCGTTCCTTAATTCATCCATCTTATTATATCCAATTCATGTTATAGAATGCAAATGCACTGAGGGAGAGAGTGGTGAAAGAAAGACTGACAGCATATATGAAGCAGAGATGAGCACACAAATGACAGCAGAAGGTGACAGACAAAACACCAGGAAGTGGGATTAATACAGATCGGTCTGCCGGTCAGCACGGCCTCTGGGCTGAGAGGCCCAACCTGCGCAAAGACTGTACTGCTGCACGGAAGTCAAATTCCATGACAGATGTCTGCCTTTGTTGATGTAGTCTGTGTTGACCTCAGTCAAATCATGGGTCTTATAGTCAATGGGCAGGGTTACACAGAGGCACATTGGTAGGAAACTTTCGGCATTTGAACTATCAGCTAGCCGTCAGGTGTTGAGACAGAGCAACTTGCATAACTACAGACTGTGGATACATATACACACAGCTTAGTGAACACAACTCAAAGATAAACATTGTCAAAAGTCATGGAAAATTTTGAAATTAGGGAAAATATTGAGTTGGGGACGAAAACAAGGCTTGAGAACTAGTATAAGCGTTTACTCAAACTAAATGGACCACAGTTTTTAATCACCATATTCAAATAATGAACAAAAGAACTGCTTTAAAAGATTTAATTGCAGAATGATAGTCTTCTCTTCGCTAAGGTTTCAAAATAATCTGCAAATGCTTGATTGCAAACAAAGGCGAGTACTGGAGTAACTCAGCGGGTCATGCAGCATCTCTGAAGACCATGGATAGCGACAGTTCCGGTCAGGTCCCTTTCTAAAGATTGATGGCCACAACCTGAAATGCCAGGTATCCACGATCTCCAGAAATGCAGCCTGACCTTCCGAGTTGCTGCCTTTTTTCAAAACTTTCTACAAAGTTTGAAGAGTTCAGACACATCCACACACACACACACCCCAGTGTACATTTAACATTGACGTGGACATCAATTAGTTCATCTCTACTGCCAGCTTAAGTTGTAACGGAGGGTTAGTTTAAATGTAAATTATTGCACCTTCCACACTGTTAATGATGTTCATTCCCTCCACATATGCTGCCTGACCCACCGAGATGCTCCAGTACGTTTTTTCCCTCCCCAAGTCACTTTTTTCAACCAGTGCAATCTGTAAAGAGTTTCCAATGTTAACCCCGAGTTGGCGAAATATTCAGGACATGCAATGGGTAATCCTCATCTCTGCACACCAACCTTTGGCATTATAAACAATACATGGTTTAGATCGATTTGGCCAAACTAGTGTAGGTGGGGCACGTTGGTTGACACGAACAAGCTGAGCCAATTTGTTCCTTTGCACACAGTACAACAATTTCAAGCTTGGCAGATGCTATGAAGTAAACTTGGCAAGATGCCAAAATGTACCTTCATGCAAAGTGCCATCACTATGCACTGAGGGAGAGAGTGTTTCGTACAAGGTATAGATTAGTAATCAAGCAGGCTGCATTAGTAGTGACCAGTGAACAATGGGTCATCACATGCTGTGCCTTGGTTGAGCCATCTAATGACAGTGACACATTAGATGGCGAGTCACTTGCTGCAAAATACTATCAGTAAACAAAATATCAAACATTTAGATAGACTTCCACTTCTAGCTAACAACTAGTTATCTACAATTCAGAAGCATTTGTTCAGAAAAAGGAAAGTTAAGGACAAAGATAAGCCCAGGTTTATATTTAGGTTAATTACCCATTCTAACTGCACGTTCTGATAAACCTCACAGCAAGTGGATGAGCCAGAAACAGCATTGCACTCACTTATGTAGAGATATACAATTATACAAACTGAGTGACCAGCCGATTGCATGTTCATAATATGCCACCTTCACCATGTTCCTGCCAAGAATATTTCCTTACGCAAGCATTTTGTCATTCAAGTGAGATTTGGAAAGCTGAAAAGGTGCTACTGGCTCCATTAGTGGCTGAAAAAGTACAAAGCTAAAATGTATGGAATAATTTTTTAATTACAGAAAGCCATGAACATACAGCACAGAAGCAAGCCCTTTGGCCCAACGAGTCCATGCCGACCAAGTAGGCATTCAGGGCCAGTCCCATTTGACTGCATTTGGTTCATAGCCCTTTAAACCCTTCCTATCCAACTGTCTCTTGATAATTTAGTTTTATCTGTTTCTATAGCTTTCTCTGGCAGTTCATTCCAGATACTGACTACCCTCCAAGTGAATAAGCAAACCACTGGATGTCGGGAGTCAGTGTTTAATTGTGACCAGAGCAATGAAAGTCTTGTTTGCTGCAGCATTACACACAATGCAACACAAATATAATATAAACTAGCAACACTAGGCAACAGAACCATATTAGTGCAAACTAAAGTACATAGTGAAACCTAAATAGAGTCCAGAGCAGATTGTTGCTGTGGTTCAGGTGATACAAAGCCTGATGGCTACTGGGAAGAAGCCGTTCTGGGACCTGGTGGTCACAGTTGGCAGCCTCCACTTCCTTCCTGGCAGCTAGATGTGCGGCCAGGGTGGTGTGGATCTTTGCTTTGAGACATCATCACCTGTAAATCCCTTTGATGGTGGAGAGGTCAGTATTTGTAATGGACTGGGCAATGCCAACTCTGTAGCCTCCTTCACTCCTGGGTCATCAAGTTGCCAAATGGGGTCACGGTAAGAGCGTTCACATCGCGGCCAAACTTTCCACCACCACATACAAGAAGCGACAAGACAGACACCATTGTATGCAGATGCCGAGAAGTGTGTTCAGCTCTGGCTGAACAACTTCTAATCTTGTGTGCAGACTCACTAAGAATTTGCCAAATCAGCCTGTCATACAGATTCAGATTCAATTCAACATACAACTATTCACTATCCTCTATACCACACCACTACAAGTTCCATAGACTACCCGGCAACAAACCGTATCTCTTCCATCGTTGAGGAAGTAGATTTAGGTTCTGCTCATCCACTGTTACACAATGGCAACAATGCACAGCAATTACTCAGAGGCTACTCCAGCAGAATCTCTGAAAACAAGAACTAATGTTGCAGGTGCTTGGGAAAACCTACACCTCTGGATTCATCCATGCTGCCCAATTCAGCATCATCGCCCTTGACATTTATGTTGTTTTCTGACAATTTTTGGTGCAGAACCAGTAGAGTTCTTTAATAGTTAAAAAGTTTAGCAATCCTGACAAACTACAATGCCGAAAAAAAGAGGCATCAAGCAGCATTAAGTTAAAACCAAATACTTAATCCAGATACAAAAAGCTGGAGTAACTCGGCATTACGCCATCTTTGTGTCTATCTCCAGCATCTGCAATTCCTTCCTACACAATCAATTCAGATACTGCAATTTATTCAAAATTACAATCACTTAATTGCAATGATCTGAATTTTAAAAAGTCATTCAAAACAGCAGAGTCATGGAAGTCTCTAGCCTCTGCTAATAATAGTTTGGCAAGGCCACCCAAACAGCTCCACATGTACTAATCCCTAAACAAGGACAGAATGTTCTCCACTCCTAGTCATGGCAATGCAACAACTTAGTAACCTTTTCAAATCAGCCATGATTATTTTCAAACCCATGTCTTAATATTAATACACATTGACCAAACATTGCTGAAGAAACTCAGATCAGGCAGCATCTGCAGAGGGAATGGACAGGCTCTCCAGTCAGGAAACGTCTTCAGTCAGAACCTGCAGAGCTATCGTTTCTGCTTGCTCCTATCCCTGTGAACTTATTTTCAAACATATTTTTCTATCCACCCCTCCCTCGACACCTCAGATTCAATAACTTTCAATTCCTAGCCCTCCCCCCCCCCCCCCCCCCCCCCATGGCCTCACCTATACCATGGATGTCCAGACCCCAAGAGGAATACCTCAGAATCCTCTGGCTTTTCTTCGAGCCGAGATCTGATCAGTTCCCCTCAACTAACTCTCCTCCACATGGCAAAACTTGTCCTCCCCCTTAACTTCTATCAGCTTGAAGGTGTAGCCATGGGCATTCACACGAGCCCCAGCTATGCTGGTCTTCGTTGGTTACATTGAACACTCATTGATCCAAATGGTCCCAGGCACTATTCTCCAACTCGGTTTAGTTCATTGTCACATGTACAGAGGTACAGTGAAAAGCTTTTGTTGCGTGCTAACCAGTCAGCAGAAAGACAATACATGATTACAATCAAGCCATTTACAGTGTATAGATACATGATAAGTGAATAGCGTTTAGTGCAAGGTAAATCCAGCAAAGTCCGATCCAGAATAGTCCGTGGGTCACCAAAGAGGTAGATAGTAGTTCAGCACTGCTCTCTGGTTGTGGTAGGATGCTTCAATTGCCGGATAACAGCTGGGAAGAAACTGCCCATGAATCTGGAGGTGTGCGTTTCTCCACTAGTGACAATCGCATTGGAGTTGCCTCATGCACCCAAGCAGAACACACCGATTTCAACTCAAAAATCACTGAAGGTGTGCCTTCCAGGGACATCGTCTGTCCAGTCCCTCTACAAATGCTGCCTGACCCACCAAGTTCCTCCAGCACTATTTTGCTCAAGAAGCCAGCATCTACACTGGATGGATTTAAGAGAGTTAGATAGAGCTCTAGGGGCTAGTGGAGTCAAGGGATATGGAGAGAAGGCAGGCACGGGTTATTGATAGGGGACGATCAGCCATGATCAAAATGAATGGCAGTGCTGGCTCAAAGGGCCGAATGGCCTCCGCCAGCACCTATTTTCTATGTTTCTATGTTTCTATGTAAGTTCGCACTATTAGCAGCACAGCTTAACCAAAAGCCAGAGATCTACATCTAGCTCAGTCTGAAGGAAGCTCTTGACCCAAAACATCACCTATTCATTTTCTCCAGAGATGCTGGCTGACCTGCTGAGTTACTCCAGATTGTTGTGTATATCTTCATAGATCTACATACATTTGTGACAAACTCAAAATCAACTTAATATTGGGGGAATGCTTAGAATCGAGGCAAGTTTGTTTTTAATGACACGGTGGTGGTCGTGCCTGGAACGCTGCCAGGGAAAGTGTGGGCGCAGTTACAATAGTAATATTTAAGAGGTATTTGGACAGGCACATGAACAGGAAGGGGATAAGGGACAAGGATCACAATAGACAGTAGGTGCAGGAGTCTAATTCAGCCCTTCGAGCCATTCAATGTGATCATGGCTGATCATTCACAATTAGTACCCCGTTCCTGCCTCCCCCCCCATATCCCTTGACTCCGCTATCATTAAGAGCCCTATCGAGCTCTTTCTTGAAAGCATCCAGAGAACCGGCCTCCACCGCCCTCCAAGGCAGAGAATTCCACAGACTCACAACTGTGTGAAAAAGTGTTTCCTCATCTCTGTTCCAAATGGCTTACCCCCTATTCTTAAACGGTGGCCCCTGGTTCTAGACTCCTCCAACATAGGGAACACGTTTCCTGCCTCTAGTGCGTCCAAACCCTTAATAATCTTATATGTTTCAATAAGATACCCTCTCATCCTTCTAAACTCCAGAGTGTACAAGCCCAGCCACTCCATTCTATCAGCATATGAAAGTCCCACCATCCAGGGAATTAACCTATGCTGCACTCCCTCAATAGCAAGAATGTCCTTCCTCAAATTAGGGGAGGCGGATGGCATTAGCATCATGTCAGTACAGGTTTCGTGGGCTAAAGGGCCTGTTCCTATGTTGTGTATCCCCTCCAACACTACCAGGAGGCATCCCACTTTAGACAAGTCTGCATAGTCACAGGTTAAGGTCACAAACTGCTACGAGCAACCAGCAGGAACAGCTGGAATGCAGCTGCAGGTAGGTTGAGGAACAAGAGGTAATTAAAAAAAGTCTGCTGCAAGTGTCAAAAAGCAGGTCAATCACACCGATTGCTCAATGCAAACTCCATGCAATCAGGGTTTAATGGGAAGGAAATTAATTGGAAGTTGGCAGACTTCCAAGCGGAACCCAAATCTACCTGTCAAATCAAAAAACAAATGCACACAAACACCAATATTTCAGAAAGTCACTGCTTGGTGCTTGCCAGAGGCATTATTGTCATTTACAATTCATATTACGAAACCTGACCTTGACTGCTTACAGAAACTATGTCTATTAATGGAGCTCTTCATGCACCTAGCAACAAGCAGGAGTGACGTCAATGCTAATAAGGTCCAAAGCCAATGAGCAGCGAGGGAAAACACAGCTGCAGGCACCATGCAATACCAGTACTTGTAATCAGCAGCAGCAGACAGCTGATCAGCCCAACCACATTACAACCAACGTGCTCCCCCTCCCCTCCACCAACACAAAAACATTACAGCTGTAGGCTCTCCTTGCAAGGCACACCCATTTAAAAGTATGCCATGGTCTAGTTATGTTGCGCCTTGGCTTTGCACATTGCTTTCTGCCAACTGACATTCAAGGTTGCTTCTACAGTGTAGAAGTTTATTGTTCAGCACCACAAGAAACTGTTGCTTCAGCCTACTGCACCAAACCATGTCACAACACAACCAGCACTTCAGGAAAGACCACAAGATCATTTGCAACAACTGCACCTCACCTGTTCCTCTTTACAGTCAGACAGCACAGCAACACTCTCTGGACGCACTTGCCCACACCAACAACGTTGCCATCTACGCTAGTCCCACCTGCCACATCCCTCCAAACCTTTTGTCGACGTAGCAGCCCAAATGTCTTTTAAATATTATTGTATCTGCCTCCACCTCCTGTGGAGGCTTTTTCCCTATAGTCACCACCCTATGTGTGGAAAATGTTCCTCAATTTACTATTAAATGTTTCCCCTCACCTTAAACCCGTGTCCTTTGGTTCTTGATATTCCGCCACAAAGATTTTCCAAGTGCTGGTTGTGTGTGCGGGATAGTTTTCTAAACCAACACGTAGAGGAACCAACGAGAGAGCAGGCTATTCTAGACTGGGTATTGAGTAATGAGGAAGGGTTAGTTAGCAGTCTTGTTGTGCGTGGCCCCTTGGGCAAGAGCGACCATAATATGGTTGAGTTCTTCATTAGGATGGAGAGTGACATAGTTAATTCAGAAACAAGGGTCCTGAACTTAAAGAAAGGTAACTTTGAGGGTACGAGACGTGAATTGGCCAAGATAGACTGGCAATTGATTCTTAATGGGTTGACGGTGGATATGCAATGGAAGGCATTTAAAGACTGCATGGATGAACTACAACAATTGTTCATCCCAGTTTGGCAATAAAATAAATCAGGGAAGGTAGTGCATCCATGGATAACAAGGGAAATCAGGGATAGTATCAAAACAAAAGATGAAGAGTACAAATTAGCCAGAAAAAGCAGCTTACCAGAGGACTGGGAGAAATTCAGAGACCAGCAGAGGAGGACAAAGGGCTTAATTAGGAAAGGGAAAATAGACTATGAAAGGAAACTGGCTGGGAACATAAAAACTGACTGCAAAAGTTTTTATAGATATGTGAAGAGCAAAAGATTAGTTAAAACAAATGTAGGTCCCTTGCAGTCAGAAACGGCTGAATTGGTCATGGGGAACAAGGACATGGCAGACCAATTGAATAACTACTTTGGTTCTGTCTTCCCTAAGGAAGACATAAATAATCTGCCGGAAATAGCAGGGGACCGGGGGTCAAATGAGATGGAGGAACTGAGTGAAATCCAGGTTAGCCGGGAAGTGGTGTTAGGTAAATTGAATGGATTAAAGGCCAATAAATCCCCAGAGCCAGATAGGCTGCATCCCAGAGTACTTAAGGAAGTAGCCCCAGAAATAGTTGATGCATTAGTGATAATTTTTCAAAACTCTTTAGATTCTGGAGTAGTTCCTGAGGATTGGAGGGTAGCTAATGTAACACCACTTTTTAAAAAGGGAGGGAGTGAGAAAATGGGGAATTACAGACCAGTTAGTCTAACGTCAGTAGTGGGGATACTGCTAGAATCAGTTATTAAAGATGGGATAGCAGCACATTTGGAAAGTGGTGAAATCATTGGACAAAGCCAGCATGGATTTATGAAGGGTAAATCATGTCTGACGAATCTTATAGAATTTTTCGAGGATGTAACTAGTAGAGTGGATAAGGGAGAACCAGTGGATGTGTTATATCTGGACTTTCAGAAGTCTTTCGACAAGGTCCCACATAAGAGATTAGTATACAAACTTAAAGCACACGGTATTGGGGGTTCAGTATTGATGTGGATAGAGAACTGGCTGGCAGACAGGAAGCAAAGAGTAGGAGTAAACGGGTCCTTTTCACAATGGCAGGCAGTGACTAGTAGGGTACCGCAAGGCTCAGTGCTGGGACACCAGCTATTTATGATATATATTAATGATTTGGACGAGGGAATTGAATGCAACATCTCCAAGTTTGCAGATCACCGAAGCTGGGGGGCAGTGTTAGCTGTGAGGACGATGCTAGGAGGCTGCAATGTGACTTGGATAGACTGGGTGAGTGGGCAAATGCATGGCAGATGCAGTATAATGTGGATAAATGTGAGGTTATCCACTTGTGGCAAAAACAGGAAAGTAGATTATTATCTGAATGGTAGCCGATTAGGAAAGGGGGAGATGCAACGAGACCTGGGTGTCATGGTACACCAGTCATTAAAAGTAGGCATGCTGGTGCAGCAGGCAGTGAAGAAGGCGAATGGTATGTTAGCATTCATAGCAAAAGGATTTGAGTATAGGAGCAGGGAGGTTCTACTGCAGTTGTACAGGGTCTTGGTGAGACCACACCTGGAGTATTGCGTACAGTTTTGGTCTCCTAATCTGAGGAAAGACATTCTTGCCATAAAGGGAGTACAGAGAAGGTTCACCAGACTGATTCCTGGGATGTCAGGACTTTCATATGAAGAAAGACTGGATAGATTCGGTTTGTACTCGCTGGAATTTAGAAGATTGAGAGGGGATCTTATAGAAACTTACAAAATTCTTAAGGGGTTGGACAGGCTAGATGCAGGAAGATTGTTCCCGATGTTGGGGAAGTCCAGGACAAGGGGCCATGCAGTTTAAGGATAAAGGGGAAATCCTTTAGGACCGAGATGAGAAAAACATTTTTCACACAGAGAGTGGTGAATCTGTGGAACTCTCTGCCACAGAAGGTAGTTGAAGCCAGTTCATTGGCTATATTTAAGAGGGAGTTAGATGTGGCCCTTGTGGCTAAAGGGATCAGGGGGTATGGAGAGAAGGCAGGTACAGGATACCGAGTTGGATGATCAGCCATGATCATATTGAATGGCGGTGCAGGCTCGAAGGGCCGAATGGCCTACCCCTGCACCTATTTTCTATGTTTCTATAAGCAGAGGACATTCTTTCAAAACTCATATGAACCAATATTCCAGCCAGAAGAAAAAACTGCTGGAAATATGCAGCAGCAATATGAGAGGTCTGATGAGACTGGCTTGAAATCTTTATACATGCTGGCTGATCGATTGAGTATTTCCAGCATCGACAACAGTTTCACTCCCAACAGGACAGTCTGCAGTTGCAATACCATGTAATCCATTCCAAGTTCTGGACTTCCAACCCTCAAGCCCTACTACTTGTCCACACCAGACTTGCAAAGCGATCACCATAAAATGGCAGGTAGACATAAATGCTGGCGAAACTCAGGAGGCGAGGCAACATCTATGGAGCGAAGGAATAGATCACGTTTCGAGTCGAGACCCTTCTTCAGACTGATCAGGGGGTGGCGGGAAGAGGCGGAGACAGTGGGCTGTGGGAGAGCTGGGGAAGAGAGGGGAAAGAGGGAGAAAGCAAGGACTACCTGAAATTGGAGAAGTCAATGTTCATACCGCTGGGGTGTAAACTACCCAAGCAAAATATGAGGTCCTGCTCCATCTATTTGCGGTGGGACTCACTCTAGCCATGGATGAAGCCCAGGACAGAAAGGTCGGATTTGGAATGCGAGAGGGAATTGAAGTGCTGAACCACAGGCAGATCAGGTTGGTTATTGTGGACTGTGCGGAGGACATAAAATGCTGGCGTAACCACTCAGCATTCCAGCTGAAGCACTGTCCAGATGGAGAAACCTCATTAAAATCTACTATAATAATCTGGCTTCATTATTCCACCTAAAATGCTGGAAAATACCCAAGAGTACGATGCAAAGGTTTTAATGGTCAGGACATTGAGTACATGAGACTTGAATATTGTGTGCAGTTCTCATCACGCAGCTGCAGGATGCAAGTCATTAAGCTGGGAAGGGTGCAGAAAAGATTCACAAGGATATTACTGGTTGGGGGCTGAGATACAAGATAGGCTTTAGCTTTCTGTCCCTGGAGCAAGAGGGGTGACTTTAAGATTCGTACAAAATCATGGTACATAGTCTATCTTTTTCCTCCCTAGGGTAGTGGAGTCCAAAACTAGAGGGCATGGATGAGAGAGAGTGGAAGATTTATAGGGTGAATAATGCATATATGGAACAAGCTGACAGGAACTAAGAGAAGCAGGAATGATTTAAGACACTTGGACAAGTTCATTGATAGAAAGTTTAGTGATATGGTCAAAGTAGACAAATGGGCCCAGCTCAGATAAAAGGCCGATTTTTGTGCTGTACAAGCCTTATGATTAAGTGGGGTGGCAAGAGTTGTTAAAGTCAGCGTTGCGCAGCATGGGCCAGCTTGAGGTTTCTGTCGATATGCACAAGCAGAGTGAGCAAGATAGAATACCACGAGGGAAAATTATGGTCATCCACTTTGGTGTACAACAGAAAAACAGTGCTGCCATTTAGACGGAACTGGGTACACAAGTCACAAATAATAAAATGCAATTAGGATGGAAAACACTGCATCATCCTTTATTACAAGATGGGATGGATACAAAAGGAAGTTGCACTGTAGTTGAACATAAATTATGTTCAAATTAGATTTTTGGCATGATAGATTTTGAACTTAAAGAGAAACAAGGAAAACATTGTATTGATCATGGTATTAACAAAATTAGTCATGACTAATGAATGGCAGAGCAGACACCATGGACCAGATTACTTGTTTTCGTAATTTGCCTTCAGTTTCACTATGACCAAGTGTGAACCACTTTCTGGAAGTAGCTTGTATTAATCTTTCTTGGTACTGGTCAGAATAGTAATTCACAACAATCATTCTCCATTTGAAAGGACAAAGGAGGCTATTCAGTCGAACATGACAGCTTTTGCAAAGATTTACCACGAGTTTCTTCCCCAATTATCCATTGTTTCCTTTGGCAAAACAAGCTTTGAAAACCCTTCTTGTCAATGCAAACTAGTTCATAAACAAACCAGCATGCGACAGCATGCGTCTAGTGTGAGCAAAAGTGGTCGCTTGAGGCGTACGGCCTCGCGGGTCCGGTCCCACTTCGATCGGCGGAGGCATATGGAGTTGTGCGGGGCTGCTCCCGACATCGCGCGGGGCTCCAAAAATCTTGCACTGTCCGAAAATCTCGCGCGACAACTGCCGGCCCGCAGCCACATTGAGGCCATTTGCAGCGTTTCGACGTCATATGCAGCGTCTCGACATCGTATGTAGCATCTCGACGGTGTAGCCTAGCGCATGGTGTTGCGCGATGACGTCACCGCCCGGCGTGCCGTTGCGTGATGACGTCCAAATTCAGTCGGCCTGCCTCCTGCTCAGCTGATTGGTGAGTATGATGTCGGGACCAGCCCCACACAACTCCATACACCTCCGCGGTTTGAATTGGGACCGGCCCCGCGAGGCCGTACGCCTCAAGCCACCACGTTTGGCCGCGCTAGACACATGTAATTGCATGCTGGTGGGACAGGCCCTTTAAATGCAAAGATGTTATTGCCAAGATTGGAGAAGTTAAACCAAGCCCTTTGAAACCCTTCTTCAGATGGACTGGATGCTGAAAAACGGACTATTTCAGGCTTCTCTGGGATCATCGGCGGCCACTCAAAACGAGTATGACTGTCCTCTCATGGAAATCTTGGTTGGATTGCTCTTTGTCAGAGACCTCCCCCCCTCGACCTTATCGCCATGGGTGACCCTAACAGGAGCATAGTTCCAGACGGCATCGCTCTCAGGATCTCAGGGCCACACAAGCTTCTCCATCACGACAAGGTGACAATCCACGGAGAAGATTGTCTATAGGATAAGAGTTAGATAGGCAGGCGAGTCACAGCTACAATGCAAATCAACAACAACACAGGCAAGGGCTGAATAATTTCAGGCTTGTTTCTGAATCCAGCCGTCATTGGAATTGTTTTAAACAATTACACCCAGTAAAACAGTGACACGGTGCCGGCAGCAAGATCACTCATACAAATGAGTACATTCTTAAATAATGTAGCTTCACACAGCAGAGTTTAGAGAACAGTAGCAAGAACCCACATTTCCTTTCAAGAGCTGAAATAGAAACCACCCACATGTATTTATATCACTTTAACAAGTCTGGTCATTTTGCTACCATACAGCTGCATGAACAGCATAAAATGACCAGGAAACTTACTTTTTATTCAAAATTTCAAGGGTACAAAAAAAATTAACAGCCCTATCAGCAGAACATCATTTGCATTTGGATAAAATAGGAAAGAGTGCAGGGAAAATTTACGATGAAGCTGCCAGGCCTTGAGGGTTTGAGCTATAGGGAGAGGTTGTGTAGGCTAGGACTGTATTCCTTAGTGTGTAGGAGGCCGAGGGTTGCCGTGCATGAAATCATGTGGGGGAATGGATAGAGTGACAACAGACAGTAGGTGCAGGAGTAGTTCATTTAGCCCTTCGAGCCAGCACCGCCATTCACTGTGATCATGGATGATCATCCACAATCCATACCCCGTTCCTGCCTTCTCTCTATAAGATTCCTTGACTCCGCTATTGCTAAGAGCTCTATCTAACTCTCTCTTGAAAGCATCTAGAGAATTGGCCTCCACTGCCTTCAGAGGCATAGAATTCCACATATTCACAACTTTCTGGGTGAAAATGTATTTCCTCATTTCTGTTCTAAAAGGCCTACCCCTTATTCTTAAAATGTGGCCCCTGGTTCTGGACTCCCCCAATATCAGGAACACGTTTCCTGGCTCCAGTGTCCAATCCCTTAATAATCTTATACGTTTCAATACGATCCTCTCTCATCCTTCTAAATTCCAGTGTATACAAGCTCAGTCACTCTATTCTTTCAACATATGACAGTCCCGCATCCCGGGAATTAACCCTGTGAACCTATGCTGCACTCCGTCAATAGCAAGAATGTCCTTCCTCAAATTTGGAGACCAAAACTGCACACAATACTCCAGGTGTGGTCTCACTAGGGCTCTGTACAACTGCAGAAGGACCTCTTTGCTCCTATACTCAACTCCTCTTGTTATGAAAGCCAACACCTTTCTTGACTGCCTGCTGTACCTGCATGCTTACTTTCAGCGACTGATGTACAAGGACACCCAGATCACGTCACACTTCCCCTTTTCCCAACTTGACGCCATTCAGATAATAATCTACCTTCCTGTTTTTGCCACCAAAGTGGATAACCTTACATCTATCCACATTAAACTGCATCTGCCCACTCACCCAACCTGTCCAAGTCACCCTGCATCCTCATAGTTTACACTGCCACCCAGCTTGGTGTCATCTTCAAATTTGCTAATGTTACTTTTAATCCCTTCATCTAAATCATTAATATTTTGTATATGGCTGCAGTCCCAGCACCGAGCCTTGTGGTACCCCCTAGTCACTGCCTGCTATTCTGAAAGGGACCCGTTAATCCCGACTCAGTTTCCTGTTTATTTCCTCTTTGTTCCAATTTTCTATCCAAGTCAGCACTCTACCCCCAATACCATGTGCTTTAATTTTGCCCACTAATCTCCTATGTGGGACCTTATCAAAGGCTTTCTGAAATTCCAGGTACACTACATCCATTGGCTTTCCTTGTCCATTTTCCTAGTTACATCCTCAAAACTGATCCTGAATCTATAGAATATTGGAAAATGCTCACCAATGCACTCCATAAACTCCCTTTCTTGTGGTCCAGCACCAACCTGATTTTCCAAGTCTACCTACATGTTGAAATCTCTCATAACAGCTGCAGCATTATCTTTGTGACAGGCCAATTTTAACTCTCGATTCAACTTGCACCCTATATCCAAGCTACTGTTTGGGGGCCTGTAGATAACTCCCATTAGGGTATTTTTACCCTTACAATTCCTCAGTTCTATCCATGCCGACTCTACATCTCCTTCTTCTATGTCACCCCTCCCAAGGGACAATTTTATTCCTTACCAACAGAGCTATCCCACCCCCTCAGCCCACCTGGGTCTTTTCGATAAGACATATACCCCTGAATATTCAGTTCCCAGCCCTGGACCTCTTGCAGCCATGTCTGTAATTCCCACATCATACTTGCCAATTTCTAACTGAGCCTCAAGCTCATCTACTTTATTTCTTATACTTCATGCATTCATGGATAGTACTTTAAATCCATTACTCCTCACCTTTCACATCGATTCCTATTTCACTTAGCCATGGAATGCACCTTTTACCCAGGGTGCATGAATCAAGAACAAGACAACATAGGGGTGAGGGGGAGATTTAATAGGAACCAAAGGGGCAAGTTTTTCCCCAGAGGGTATATGGAACAAGAAACCAGGAGGTAGAGTCAGGTACAAAATAATTTAAACTGCCCCATGGATAGGAAGGCTTGGAGGGATATGGGCTAAACATGATTACATGGGACTATCTTAGATGGAGCATCTTGGTCAGCATGGACAAGTTGACACAAATTACCCATTCCGTTGTTGTCCGACTAAGATTAATTAATGCGAATAAAATAGTTTACGTCTTGGGTGGGACTTTAGCAAGGCAATTTCAGTTTCACAGCAAATGACTGCTTGTATTTACAGCTTGGTTTTATTTCCCCTTTCAGATTCATTTCCTGAAAGATCAACACAAAGAACCATACCACATCCCTGCTTCTGTAACGAGTTTTGCTCAGTATTACTTCACTCGGCGTCACAAGTCATACTCAAACCACAATAGTCAGTGGAGATGCTGCACAAGTACGAAGAAAGCAAAATACTGCCCGACTCTTAACATATGTTCACTGCTGTCCCCCCCCCCCCCCCCCCCCCCCAACCCTGAATGTCTTCACCCACACCAGGAAATGACTTGTTTGACGGTTACTGACAAGGCAAATTCAAGACGGGGTGCTAATTCAATGCCAGAATCATTTTCTATTGCCAACTTTGTTCTTTGGATGGAGCAAGTTGCCCCAGCGAAGCACTAATATGGTCATTGGAAATTTAACCAGAATACCACATGTAAACGAAACCCCTTTAACAGAGGGGAAGGGAACTAAATTCAACCATTGGCCAGAGAGCCCAATATCAGCGGGGAAGTTGTCAGAATCTACTCAGCAAGTGTACCAAGATACTTGGAGATATATAATGGACTGGATGGAGTCAACATGGAATTATAAAAAGGAATCCATGTTTTAAAGTTCAACATTGTAACTAGGAGAGTAGATAAGAGAGCCAGTGATGGTGGATGTGGTTACATTGACCAACATCTCCCTCGTAGTTCCAGAAACTATTTCAATTCCAAGACGACTAAGTGATTAATGACATTAAATTAGTCAACTCACCATTGCTCATGAACTTAACAAGCCAAGGAACAGTGCTAAACGTCAACGTTATTACATATTACTGCAGTTACTTCTGCCATCATTTTAGCTTTTCGAGTAGAGATACAACAGGGAAACAGGCCTTTCAGCCGACCAATTCCACACCGACCATTGATCACCTGTTCACACTAGTTCTATGTCATCCCACTTTCACATCCACTCCCTACACATTTGGTGATATTTTATTAACAACCAATTAACTAACAAAGCAACACAACTTTGGAATATGGAAGGAGACCAGAGCCCCCAGAGGAAACCCACATGGCCAATGGTACTTTATTTGTCACACGGACTAAGGTACAGCAAAATTCATTTGTATACAGTTCAGTACAAGCATCACTGTACATAAGCACTTGGATACATCTTGGATAAACATCTCAAGGGACAGGTGTATAGCAGCAGTACACTGAGACAGTATACTGTGGCCAATGCTGGCACTGTTTTGAGTCCCAGTTTGAAGGTGCATGGTTCTTGGCCTGACCACGTCACAGGGAGAATGTGCAAACTCTACAGACAGCACCCATGGTCAGAATAAAACCCAGGTCCAATGCAGTGAGGCAGCATCTCTACCAGCACATTTCCTGTGGGTTTTAACATTACATAATGCTCTGCCCCTAATTACAACCCCTCCACCTTCCCCAATTTAAACCAAACCACTTACGTGATTTTAACGCATCTCAATTGATTGCAAGCAGACAATCAGAAAGCGATTGGTATTACTCACCGGCCTATTATGCGAGATTCACCGGTTTCTATGGCAAGCTGAGAGTTGATAGCCTCAAAACTAGTATTTTCCAACAGCTTCATTGTGGAAGACTCGACTTACTGCAGCTATGGGTCACTGAAGCAGGACTCTAGATTGGATGCTGTGAAATGGAGGAAATATAGTAAATTTAGCATCAAAATAAGCGAGTTTGGTATCTCGATAAGTGCAAGGAATCATGGAATTTGTCAAAGGTCATCCGAGATTTTTTATTTTTATTTTTTTAAAAGCGAATGCAGCGCCGTATAAACTGTGTATAAATTGTTAATTATTCTACCAAGGATCTAAATTCTGTCAACTCAATAGCTTCCTTTCTTGTTCTGCTGTTCACACACTACTTACAGTGACAGTTCTAGTTCATTAAATCGATATTCAAAGAGTTAAATAATTTATTATTTTCATTTAATCCTTAATGTATTTGCTACTGGAATATTAAAATATTACTTGTGTTTGAAACATTTTCTTATTTTATTCATAATTTATGTGTAAAAATAAATTTAATCTGAAGCAGGCAGCGACTGTATCAGTGTGATGTGGGCTGATGCTTTACCTCCAGGCGGTGTGAATGTACCGTTAAGGCAAAGATTAATCTCCGAGGAAAACTGAGCACAGTGTTGGCCCTGTGAAGGAGCCACCAATGCGATACAAGACATTTAACTGCGAAATGCCTGCCCTTTAGTATTGGATAGATAGAGTAGAGGGTCTGTGCTGTTCCAAGTATACAGTGGTTGCGGTGCTTTTCCCCCCAGTCATCTCGCCCAGTGCACGTTGACCAGCACAGTTCACCAGCCCATGTTAGCAGAGGCTCTTTGTGCAGGTGTTACCCGAAGCCCAAAGATTTTATGGAGGTTCTGCGTTAGGATCGGACACGCAGTGAGCTAGTAAGAGGGCTGTCGGATCAGAGCAGCCCAGGTTGCTGAGTTATCGAAGGGCGGATTTTAATGGGTCATTATTAAACTTCTGTCTGTGCACCATTGCTAGCTCTCTCTCTCTTTCCCAGATCCCCCACCCCAACTGTCGACAAAGTGTGACTGAGAAAATGCCCCCACTCATATTACGGGTTGGCTCTGCGTTTGCCCACTCGCGGGTGGCGAGTGGGCAGTGCCTCCTTCAACAGAACAGGTCGCGTCAGCTGGAGAGCTGCGACCTGAATAAAGCCCCTAGTTTGGCTGCAAATTCTCCTAATTATCACCACCTGGTCACCCGGACCCGGCTCCCAACTGTGTGCCCTGACAGACTGAAACCAACACCCAGAGGTTAAATCGATAGCATCTTTATTTAAGCCAACCCACCTCGAAACTTTATAACCAGCCTTTCTAATCCAATCAGAGCTTTCCCACACAACTTGTAATTCATGTAAAAAAAAAAAATTGAATTTGAATGGCTGTGACAGGCTAATGTCAGGGATTTGATAATTGACAGGTTCGTTCCAGGCATTCTTACATTTAAGGCTGGTGCTGTATTGAGTCAATAATTTAAATAGATACAATTGTGGGTTTGTGCAGCCTGCAGTAAGCTGTGGCCTACTGCTGGCATATTTGACGGATAAATGTGTTTATAAATCTCATTGAAATTAATACCCAGGTCCATAAACACGGTAGTTCAGCTGGCGAGAATGTTTATCCTGAATGACCCATGACCTGGGCATGCGCAGTTGTAATACCGACTCGCTTATTAACATCAACCCTATCGATAGCACTGAAATATAGCAACGGGAAGATTACATGCATGTTTTCACACTTTATTTGACAAAGTAGACCGGCATAGAAGGTTAGATCACATGGGGCAAGCAGCAAATTAGATACAGAGTTAGCTTGAAGGTAGGAAACTGGGTGGTGGCACATAGTTTTACAGACTGGAGGCTTATAAACAAGTGGTGTCACAGGAATCAGTGCTGGTTCACTGATGTTATTTACATTAATTTTTCCTCACATTTAGGTGTCATGGTTAGTAAATTTATTAAGGACACTAACAGTGGTGGAAGAGTGAAATGTTGATAAGACAAACCAGGGCAGAACGTATTGTGAATGGCAGGGTGCCACGCAGTGCTGCAGAGAGATTAAGTGTGCAGGCACATGGTTTGATGAAAGTGGCAATACAGGTGGCGAAATCGTGAAGCACATCTTCTCTCAGTCCGCAGAATGGGACAGAACATGGGAAGCCATGATGCAGTGTACAAGATGTTGTCAAGGGCACATTTGGAGGATTGTATACAGTTCTGGTCATTATGCTACAGGAAGGATGTCATTAAACTGGAAAGGATGTAGAAAAAACAAAACTATGAGGTTGATACTGGGTCTGGAGTGTTTGAGTTAAATGGGGAGATAAGATCATCAGGACTTTTCTGCCCTCTACTGTAGCATACAAGGCAGAGGGGCAACTTAGTAAAATGAGGGGCAAAGACAAGGTGCATAGCAAGTCTTTGCCCTAAGGTAGGGAAACCTAACTCTAAAGGCATAGATTTATGGTGAGGGATGTAAAAATGTAAAACGGTCCACAAGAGGAAACTCTCCCCCCTCCCTCCCCTCCAAACAATGCAATGCATAAATGGAATGATCGTGTAGAGAATGTTGTACAGGTCATTACGATTATGACATTTAAAAAAAACTCTTGGACAGATAGATAGGAAAGGTTGAAAGTTGTGGGCCAGACTACAAGTGGATTGGCCGAGTTAGGTAAATTAGTCAATCCATTGGGGAAAATCTCAGCTCCCATCAACGTTGCTCCACCCATATTATTATTGATCTTATTATTTTGTCCTTGACTGCAAGGACTTTAAATCCTCAGTATATTGCCCATAAATTGTGTAACTGCTATTAACCATGCCTCTGACTGGAATATTTTTCCACAATTCCTTGTCACATTAACCCTTCAACGTACAGGACAAGTCAACTGCATCTCTCCATATAGCAAGGACAGTAGGAAGGGAAGCCCAACACTGTACTATGTATTGTGTACAAAATGCCTTGCTGTGATTACCCAGTTTACCTTGAACCTGCCAAACATACAAACTCTTACCAAGGTCCACACATGGGTATTTATATTGTTTACAATTATTTCAGTCAATAATGTTATTACTAAACTTAAAAGCAAGTACAAATAACAGATTATATATTCACATCAAGCATGTCTTCAACAAGGCACTTGATAAGGCCCCCATGGTGGGTGGATCCAGAAAATTAAGATGCATGAGAACCACAGTAGCTTGATCGTTTGATTGAAAACTGGCTTATCCATAGAAGACAGGGCAGGCTAGTGGTGGAAAGGTTCTGGTCAGAGGTCCGTGACCAGTGGAGTTCTGCCAAGATCAGTGCTGGGACTTGTTGTTTGTCATATCTACAAAGGGAAACTTGTGGCAGCTGCAGACGGAACAGAATAAAGATCAGTTAAGGATAGGGACTGGGAATTGTCAGATAGGGTTTCATCCAAGCAACTGAGATGTATCGCACTTTGTGAGATTAAATGAAAGGGAAAGGAATACATTTAATGTCAGGACACTCAACAGCATTGATGCCTAGAGTCCAAGGCCCTCTGCAATCCCTTGCAATAAATCCCATCAGGACCAGGGGATTTATCCACCTTAATGTCTTCAAGAGCCCCAACACCGTCTCAAACAGTTGTTTGTAAATTAGTACATCCCACATTGATCTCACTGCCCTCCATGTCCTCCTCCTTGTTGAACACAGATGCAAAGTATTAGTTTCCTAGCCTACACCCACTGGCTCCAAGCACAAAATTGCCTCCATATGGGGAGGAACTGCAGATGCTGGTTTAAATCGAAGATAGACAAAAAGCTCGAGTAACTCAGCGGGACAGGCCGCATCTCTGGAGAGAAGGGATGGGTGACATTTCAGGTCGAGACCCGTCTTCAGACAGAAGGGTCTCGACCCGAAATGTCACTCATTCCCCTTGAGCAGTCGTACCTTCTGCCCGTTTACCCCCTTGTTTCTAATGTACAAGAAACCTTGTGATTCTTTAATCCCACAAGCCCATGTCATTTCATGGCCCCTATGTGCCTACTAGAGTTCTTTCTTGCTTGTTTTATATCCTCTCAACCTACCTAAAAGTTACATTGGAACTTGACATGCATTAAAAGGAGTCTTTAAAAACAGCCCGGGGTAAAAAAAAATCAACCACCAATGTGTCAGAGATCATTGCTTGTAAAGAACTCGGCTGCTAATTAAACCGTGGGTGGCCACAGAAACGCACCAGTGATCACTTCGATTGACACTTGTGAAATGATACTTAAACAATGTAACATGCAGCCGTAATTATTCTTGCACTAACAAAAACCTTCAAAAACTGGAGAAAATAACTTATTGCTAGCCATTTACACTATTGACAATTATTTTTAATAACAGGTTTCTCAGCTACCCAACTAGACCAGAAGAACCTGTAGAAGAATCAGGAAGTCGTATTGCAGCGTTATAAATTGTTGGTTAGGCTACATTTAGAGTATTGCATGTAGTTCTGCTTGCCCCGATACAGGAAGGATGTGGAGGCATTGGAGATGAGATACCAGAACCCTATCTGGATTAGAATGAAGGAGAGATTGAACAGACTTGGACTGTTGTCCCAGGTGACCCGATAGAAATTTATAAAATAAGAGGCTTCGATAGCATAGATGGTCAGAACTTTTTCCCCAGGGTGGAAACGTGAAAAACTAGAGAGCATTGCTTTAAGGTGAAGGGACAAAGTTTAAAGGAGATTTATGAAACATATTTTTTAATAAAAACAGAGTGGTTGATGCCAGGAACACAGCTGGGGTGGTGACGGAAACAAATACGATAATGGCATTTCAGAGATTTTTTTTTAGACAGGCACATGGGTATGCAGGGAATGGAGGGATGTGGCTCATGTGCAGACACAATGGATTAGTTTAATTTGGCATCATGTGCAGCACAGACATCGTAGGCTAAAGAGCCTGTTCCGTACTAAAAAGCAACAGCATCAACAACCTTCAATCTGACATCCAGTTTTTGTCCCGGGGGAGGCACGGAGATGGAGGAATGGGACAAGCCTTTGATTATAGACACAAATGCTCAGCAGGGTAAGAAGCATCTCTGGAGAAAAAGAATAGGTGGATGCTTTGGATTGAAACCCTTCCTCAGACCAAGAGTCAAGGGAGAGGGAAGCAAGAGGTATGAAAAGGTAGAAAGAACAAATTAATGAAAAGTATGAAAGAGCAAATTACAGCCAGCAAAGATGATTATGATCCATTGTTGGCTGTGGAAAGGTGATAACAAGTAGATACAAACAGTGAAACTCATCAGGACAAAAGTGAAACTAGAAGGACGACTAGGGTGGGTAGGACAGAGCGAGAGCGAGGGAATGCAAGAGTTACTTGAAATTAATATTCATACCACAGTGATGGAAGCAAATACGAAAGTCTTTGATTATGTTGGCTGCTCTTCTGAGGCATGAAGTGGGAGTCTGGGCCGTGTAATGGACTGGGCTACATCTACAATTTCTCACAGGCTGTTTCCAGATTAAGCTGTGATGCAACCTGAAAGCTGTCTTCTTTGATGCATCCGTAGTCTGATAAAGTGCTTTCTATGATTTTATATTACTATTATATTTTTTTCCCCCAGTGTTATTACTCCAATTCCAATTTGCCCAACCCTATTTACCCAAGCTTCACATCAATATGATGATAAAAAATAATTTGGATGCATTCCAACAACACTGCTTGAGGAGGATCCTGAAGACTAGCAAAAGCATTGAAGGTACCCAGTATGTCAGGCAACATCTGTGGATGGATGGCATTTCAGGTAAGAACCCTTCTTCGGATAAAGCAGTGGGGAAAAGAAAGGTGTGGGTGAGACCCTCAAATTAATCGGTGTAGGTACAGGAACAGCAGAAGCTGGAATCTTGACCAAACAAAAAGATTTGATGTTGGAGGAACTCAACAACATGTGCGGAGAGTAGTGATAGGTGGATACAGGCAAGGGGTGTAATTGGCAGATAGGTGGAGTAAGTGACAAAGGCGTGTCAGATAAGGAAAGAGGAGGAGTGATATGCAAAGGCAGAATGAGGGATATAGGCAATGGAATTAAGGGAAAGATGGGGATAAAGGAGAAATTGAGGGACTCTTAGATGGGAAATGAAAGAGGAGGAAAAGGACATCAGTAATTCTCCAACCACAATTATAATCTACACTCTCCCCTTTGATCTATCTACTCAAGTTTGAACTGATTGTATATACAGTAAATCTGAGCAATAGTACACAAAACAAAGCTTGTCACTGTACCAAAGTACATGCAACAATAATACATCTAAGCGATTCCTGCCAGCAGTATTACAGACCCCATTACAGCAAGCGCTTAATTATCATATGCACCAGGACTCAAACCATGAAATTCATATCTGTTGCCGTTTTACAGGCATGTCAGCAAGTTTTAATGGGGCTACTTTTTCACAGATGGTGGTGGGTGCGTGATACAATCTGCCAGAGGTGGTAGTTGTAGGTACTATAACATTTAAAAGGGTATTTGGACAAGTACAAGAATAGGAAAGGTTTAAAGGAACATAGGTCAAACATGGGCAGGGGGGGACTAGTGTAGATGGGGCATTTTGGTCTGCATGGGCAGATCAAAAAGTGCTGGAGCACCTCAGCAGGTCAGTCTCGACCGAAACGTCACTTATTCCTTCGTTCCATAGATGCTGCCTCACCCGCTGAGTTTCTCCAGCTTCTTTGTCTACCTTCAGCAGGTCAGGCAGCCATCTGAAGAAGGGTCTCAACCCGAAACGTCACCCATTCCTTCTCTCCAGCATTTTATGTCTATCTTCGGCTTAAACCAGCATCTGCAGTTCCTTCTTAAGCATCTTTAGACTGATTATTCAGGAGAGGGGGGGGGGGGGGGGGGGGGGCGCTAAAGAAAACTGGGAGATCCATGCCCCTATCATCAGTCGGAGAAAGGGCCCCGATCCCAAACAACACCTATCTATGATCTCCAGAAGTGCTGCCCGATCCTCTACACTAGGGCAGAAAGGCCCGTTATCGTGCTGTATTGTATGACTCCATGAACGAAATAAATATGCAATATCACACCAAATGCAATATTACATTGATGAATATTTGCAACTTTGGCTCATTGCATACGTAATTAAACATACAACATTGCATTACATTATTTTATCGCTACAATTTGGTAACCAGACCATAACAAAGCAAAAGGCAGTCCAGTCAGTGTTCAACCAAAACAACGTTCACAGTAGAGTCTCAGGCATTAGACATCAGCGGCACAGCTGCGGCCAGGCTCCCTTCCTCCGTACCCCCACCCCCCCCAACCCCAACCCGGGCCCACCCCAGGCGAGGCGCCCCCTCCCTACCCGGCGGCTCCTCTCCCCCCCCCCCACCCCCCAGGCCCACCCCAGGCGAGGCCCCCCTCCCTCCCCGGCGGCTCCTCTTCCCCAACCCGGGCCCACCCCAGGCGAGGCGAGGCGCCTCCTCCCTCCCCGCAGATCGGACCCCGCTCACCTCAGGCCCAAACGGGTCTCGTCGAGGCCCCGGTGCCGGGCGTCGCGGTCACGGCCGCCGCTCTGGGGCTGCGAGAAGGCGTCGGGTTCGGGCGGAGTCGCTGGGCGTCCGGGGTAACCATCACCGCTCGCCGTCCCTCACACACTGACACTAGCGCCGCTGCCGCTGCCGCTCGCCCCTTTAACCGATATCCTGCCCGCCGATAGCTCAAGGCCATGAAGCTGTCGCCCGCCCCTCCCGCGCGCCCAACCGCCGCCGCCTCTTGAACACAAAGCACCCGCCCACCGCACTGATTGGTCGTTCCCATGAAGACCCGCCCCCACACCATCTCTTCATTTGACAGAGCTGCCGTCGATCGGTCGTTAAACGCACAATGCCCAACGCTGATTGGCTGACGCACCTGCCAATCAGGCAGGGGCCGTGACGTTCGCGAAGATTGACACTAGAACCACCAATCGTAGCCTAGTCCCGCCCTCATATGTAAATCACAGAGCAGCGGTTGGTCACTCAACCTGCCCCTTGCTTCCTTGTTGTTAACACTAGCATCTTGCACTTTGACCTTATTCTCTCCAGAGTAATAATATTTCTCCAAAGAGTTTTGTGGTTCGCATGAAGCTGATTACTATTATTAGAAACCAGGAACTGCAGATGCAAATGACAGTCCACTGTATACATGGCAAATTCAAGGGTTTCAAGGTCAGTTTATTGTCAAATGTTCCAATTAAGGTACAGTGATGTGCGAATTACTATACAGCCATACGAAAAAAAAGCAACAAGTCACACAACTACATAACATGAACATCCACCACAGCGGATTCCCCACGTTCCTCACTGTGATGGAAGGCAATAGGGTCCAATCTTCTTCCTCTTTATTCTCCCGCGGACGGGTCAGTCGAACCATCCGCAGTTGGGGCGGTTGAAGATCCCGCAGCCGGCGGTCGAAGCCCTGCGTTGGGGCGATCGAAACTCCTGCGGCTTTGAGTCCCTGATGTCGGTCTCTGGCAAAGTCCCGCAGGATCCCACGGTTGGAGCCCCAAAGACGACCCCCGACAGGGATCGCGAACTGCATGATGGCAAGTCTGCAGGCCGGAGCTCCCGGTCGATCTCCAGCAAAGGCCGCCAACTCCACAAAGTTAGGCCGCAGTGTGGATGGAGATTCGATGCAGAACAAATTGCATCTCCGTCGAGGTAAGAGATTCTAAAAAGTTTCCCCCAAACTCCCCCCCACCACCCCACATAAAACAAGCTAAAGAACACTAAAAAACATACATTTAACACATACAAAACAGAAACAAAGAAGGAAAGGATAGACAGACTGTTGGCGAGGCAGCCATCAATTATAGATGCAACGATAAATACAAAGGCAAATACACAACAACAGAAAGGCCCAAATGGAGCAACTCAGCAGGACAGGCAACATCTCTGGAGAGAGGAATGCTGTTCCGTGGAGTTACTCCAGCATTTTGTGTCTATCTTTGGTGTAAACCAGCATCTGCAATTCAATCATACACATAATGGTGCAAAGTGTAGCATAAATAAAAAACTAGTCAGAACACTAAAGTCTGAAGAAGGGTCTCGACCCAAAACGTCACCCATTCCGTCTCTCCAGAGATGCAGCCTGTCCCACTGAGTTACTCCAGCATTCTCTGTCTATCTTCAACACTAAAGTCAAGTTGAGGTTAAAACATGTTTTTCTACCCTTAATCCATGTTGGGCTTTGCGATGAGCACCCGCATGGGCCCCATGTATGCCTGCCTCTTTGTAGGGTATGTTGAACAATGCCTGTTCCAGGCATGCACTGATCCTAGAGCTCCATGACACTAAAGTGCTGGAATTACACAGCAGGTGAGCACATGGAAAGAGAAACCAAGTTAACATGAACAGAACAAATACATTGGTTCCAAGGTACACAATAGTACTGGAAAAACTCAGCGGGTGCGGCAGCATCTATGGAGCGAAGGAAATAGGCAACGTTTCGGGCCGAAACCCTTCTTCAGACAATACATTGGCTCAGTGTTTCGGACCGAGATGTGCATTTGTCTGCGCTGGGGAAGTTGGTGCGGGAGGACGTCCTGCCCGGACCTCCTGTTGCCGCCCGAGCAGCTGAAGGCAGCGCACAGACGGCAGCGGAGCGGCGTCACGGCGGGAAGATCCGGCGATGGCGTCGGGCGAGGCGCGGGGGTTGCGGGCCGGGCCGGCGGCCGAGCGCCCGGGGCTGGGGCTGGGTACCGTGCTGATGTCGTGCCAGGTGTGGGAGGGAGGCGGCCGCCGCTCGGCCCTGCGGCTGCAGCTCAGCATGGAGCGGCCCGGGGACTTCCGGCTGGGCTGGCGACGCGGCGGCGGCAGCAACAGCCTGGTGAGTGAGGGAGGGCCCGGGGGGTGAGGGAGCGCCCGGGGGGTGAGGGAGGGGGTGGGGGGGGGGGGGGGGTGAGGGAGCGCCCGGGGGGAGGCCGGGGGGTGGGGGTGAGGGGGCCCGGGGGGGGGGGGGGGCCGGAGGGGGGGGGGGGAGGGAGGGCCCCCCGGGGGTGAGGGAGCGCCCTGGGGGTGGGGCGGGGGGTGGGGGAGGGGGGAGGGGGGGGGGAGTGGGGGGGGCGAGGGGGGGGGGGGGGGGGGGGGGGGGGGGGAGGGGCGGGGTGGGGGGGGGGAGGGGGGGGGGGGGGGGGGAGGGGGGGGGGGGGGGGGGGGGGGGGGGAGGGGGGGGGGGGGGGGGGAGGGGGAGGGAGCGGGGGGTGTGAGGGAGCGCCCGGGGGGGGGGAGGGAGCGCCGGGGGGGGGGGGGGGGGGGGAGGGAGGGCCCGGGGGGGGGGAGGGAGAGCGCCGGGGGAGGGGGGAGGGAGCGCCCGGGAGGGGGGTGAGGGAGCGCCCGGGGGGGGGGGGGGTGAGGGGTGAGGGAGCGCCGTGGGGGGGGAGTGAGGGAGCGGTATCTCCGTACACGTGACAATAATAAGCCTAAACATAGCAGCATGTGATAGAAGTGGCAGGTGGGAGTAGTTTGTGACCTGTCCATAGGAGAAATGTCGCCGGCAAGTTTGAAGGGAACTGAAATTCTAATCTACATATTGACTGGATGAACCAAACTGGCGAGTGTGTCATTAAAGAAGAAGTGGGGGAATGCGTCAGGGAACAGTCTGTTACTGAACCCAACTGGGAATAGGTTAGTTCATTTTGGTCGTGACGATTCTTTCAGAGAATATGTTGGAAGTTCAGATACAGTTTGAGGTAAACACCATGGGAACAAAACTGTTGTCTCTAACTTAACTAAGGGTAATTGTAAGGTGAGAGGTGAAGTTGTCCCCAGTGGGCTGGGTAAATTAGGTGAGAAACAGGTCAGTTTAGTTTAGAGATACAGAGTGGAAACGCCCTTTGGCCCACCGAGTCCACACCGACCAGCAAACACCCTTACACTAGTTCTATCCTACACACTGTGGACAATTTACAGAAGCCAATTAACCTAAAAAACTTGCATGTCTTTGCGATGTAGGAGGAAACCAGAGCGCCTGTGGAAAACCCACATGGTCACAGGGAGAACGTGCAAACTAATTCTATGCATTCACCCGATGTATTCCTCTCATGAGGGGAGTTACTCCAGCACTTTGTGTCTATCTTTGTCTTTGGGGTGTGGGTTTCTCGACCCTGCGGTTTTTAACCGGCCCTACCTCATCTTTCTGATCTGTCGGCAGGGCTTGTATGAACTTAACTTAAAGGACGTTGTGTATGAATTCAAGAGCGCGACGTGCCATGGGATCAGCATGCGAAACCAGCCGGCCAACCAGCTGGTCTGTCACTTCGATGACGAGGAGGAGGCCCAGAGATGGTCGACCATCATCACCAGCTCGCTGAGAGAGGTGGAGAAGGGTGGGTGGCTCGTCCGGGCAAGCGTGTTGGCTACTTTCCTGAGGCAGCATGAAGTGTAGTTTAGTTTAGAGACAGTGCGGAAACAGGCCCTTTGACCCACCAAGTCTGTGCCGACCAGTGATCCCCGCACAATAACACTACCCTACACACTATCCTTTACAATTTAACAGAAGCCAATTAGCTTACAAACCTGTACGTCTTTGGAGTGTGGGAGAAAACGAGATCCCAGAGAAAACTCACGGTGTCTGATTCAGATTCAATTTAATTGTCATTGTCGGTGTACAGTACAGAGACAACGAAATGCATTCAAGGGGACAATTTACAGAAGCCAATTAACCTAAAAAACTTGCATGTCTTTGCGATGTAGGAGGAAACCAGAGCGCCTGTGGAAAACCCACATGGTCGCAGGGAGAACGTGCAAACTAATTCACGGGGACAACGTACAAACTCCTTACAGACAGCACCCGTTGTCTGAAGAAGGGTCCCAACCTGAAATGTCACTCATTCCTTCTCTCCAGAGATGCTGCCTGTCCCACTGAGTTACCCCAGCTTTTTGTGCCTACCCATAGTCAGGATCGAACTAGGGTCACTGGCGCTGTAAGGCAGCAATTCTACCGCTGCACCACCGTGCCGCCACTGTGTAGATGGGGTGGAGGGTGGGGAGCCGGGTCTCTGTGATGGAGTGTGAGTTGTAGAGAGAGGGGAAGCGAGCAGCGGTATGAAGCTTTGGGGGTGGGGGGCTTGTGGGGGATGCGTTTTGGGGTGGAATGTGACAACGTGGTGCTCCCCTGCTGCGGGCCCTGCCACCGCGAGGTACCTCGGCCCCCACAGGCCTGCTCAGTGTTGATTGATTTTGTTTCCCTGCAGCGAGTAGCATGGTCGGTGCACAGAGCCAGAGCCCTCCGCCGCCGGCAGTGGGCAAGGGGAGTTGCGAGAGCGGAGTAGACACTCACAGAGCCAGTCCGGACATCCCAAAGCCAGGCACCGATCTGGCACACACAGGTGAGATATCCAATCGCGGGACATATGTGTCGCAGGACACACATGCAGTTCTCTCCTGCCATGTGAAGGAGGGAATTTTGTACTTTACCGTACTCTATATCTCACTTTACTCAAATAGTCACAGACACAAAATAAAACAGCTCGTAGATCAGTGGTGAGTCTATCTAACAGGTCACAAGTTCAAGAATAGAATTAGGCCATTCAGCCCATCGAGTCCACTCCGCCATGCAATCCTGGCTGATCTCTGCCTCCTAATCCCATTTTCTTGCTTTCTCCCCATAACCTTTGACAACGTTCTAATCAAGAATCTGTCCATATCTCTGCCTTAAAGATATATCCACTGATGGCCTCCACAGCCCTGAGTGGCAATTAGTTCCACAGATTAACTACCCTCTGACTAAAGAAGTTCCTCATCATCTCCTTTCTAAAAGAGCGCCCTTTAATTCTGAGGCTTTGACCTCTGGTCCTAGACTCTCCCACCAGTGGAAACATCCTCTTGACATCCACTCCATCTATGCCTTTCATTATTCTGTAAGTTTCAATGAGGTCCCCCCTCAACCATCTAAACTCCAGCGAGCACAGGCCCAGTGTTGCCAAACGCTCATCATATACTAACCCACTCATTATTCTTGTAAACCTTCTCTGGACCCTTTCCAGAGCCAGCACATCCTTCCACAGATATGGGGCCCAAATTTGCTCACCATGCTCTAAATGTGGCCTGACCAGCGCCTTATAAAGCCTCAGGTTTATTAATGTCTGTTTATTAAAAGGCCTTATCAGTGTGAGCAAGCCCAAACTGCTTCAACAAGCCATAATAACTACAAATTGTATATCCTTGTGACACAATGGTTACTTGTGGAGTTGAAATAAACCATTAATCAATGTCTCTGTAACCTTCCATCTTTGTCTTTCCCCAGAGTTAATTATAATCTTATGTATCCTGTTGTTTTAAAACTCTCCCTTATTGAACAAGTCGATACCATAAGTGTCAATGTTCCTGTAAGGAGAATTGATGGGGTCTACTTATTTAAAAAAAAAAGTCAATTTGTTAACTCTGGGGGACTTGCCTGTTATACACAGTGACAAAGAACAGCTGTAATCTGAAGGTTGCAACAGATAAGCACCAAGACAGACCTGCAAACGACTATTCCCCCCCCCCCGCGAATAGATAAGGAAGCCTGCTTTTCAGCAGAATGTAGCCACAAAAAGCTGGAGTAACTCATCGGGACAGGCATTATCTCTGAAGGAAGGGGTGACGTTTCGGGTCGAGACCCTTCTTCAGATTTCAACAGAATATAACAGCTTTGCTATTCTGACTACATTCTTGGCCATTTTTTCATAGCCAAGTGTGTGAGCTCCAAGGTTAACCATATTATAGCCCACTCGTCTTCCTTAAAATCCTCAAATTTTCCGACAACAGGCAGCTATCGCGAAAGGTCCATATTCATCAGCATGGTACAAGGATGGACAGGGTGGCCATTTGCTTCACCCCACAGAGTCTACCTCAGATGTAGATGTTGGGTTAGACCGTGTAAATGGGAACCGTTTCCTCTCAAGACACACACGCTTCACTCTTTGACCTGCGCTGCTCCCTGCCCCGTGAGTTTTTTTATCTTCAGCTGGGAACTGTGATGCTGATTTTATTGATTTTGTGCGCTGTTTGTTTCCAACGCTAGAGGACCTGGTTCTGCAGCTGACACAGGCAATAGAAGCAGGTGATTGCACCTTGACAGCGGAGTGTGCGGTGACTCTTGCCCAGCAGAGAGCCTGCCTGGCCATCTCTCTGAAAGAGCTTTCCTACCCCAGCCAGCCTATCAGGTAACCCTTGGTTCACAGTGCTACATCCGGGTTCAATAGAGTTAAATCAAGTGTTTAATTGTCATATGTACTGAAAACAAAACGAAAGAAATTCTTACATTGCAGCAGCATAACAGGCCTGTAAACACAGTACTTATAGATAAGGGCGGCACATTGGCGCAGCGGTACAGCGCCAGCGACCCGGGTTCGATCCTAACCTCGGGTGCTGTCTGTGTGGAAATTGCACGTCCTCATGACCCCGTGGGATGTGCAGTTTTTTTTGGTTAATTGGCCCTTTGCCCCTAGCAAATTGCCCCTAGTGTGTAGGGAGTGGATGAGAAAGTGGGATAAGGTAGAACTAGCGTGAACGGGTGATCATTGATGGGCGTGGATTTGTTGGGCTGTTGGGCCTGATTCCATGCAGTATCGCTAAACTAAAAACATGATAAACAAGGACGTTCAATAAATTTTTAAAAACGGTATTAGTGCAAAAATGCCCAGTCTCTAGTGCAACCAAGACCGTTTGTAGTTTGACATTTAGTTGGTGGTTGTAATGTTCAATAGTCTGATGTTTGTTGGTAAGAAGCTGTTCCTGAGCCTGGAAGTGATGGTGTTCAGACACCTAAACCTTCTTCCCAATGCCAGGAGTGAAATGAGGATGTTCAACACCGACCAACCAAGTAGATTTCAATAACAAAACTTAAAAATGTTGGGAACTCAGCAGGTCAGGCAGCATCTGGGGGGAGGGGGGGAATGGACGGACGACAATTCGGGTCGGGACCCTTCTTCAGAACAGAGTTGTCTTGAGTCTGAAGAAGGAACCCAACCCAAAAGCATCATCTGTCCATTTCCCTCCACAGGTGCTGTCTGACCTGCTGAGTTCCTGCAGCACTTCCTGTTCTACTCGGGATTCCAGCAACTGCCGTTCCATGTTTCCACAGCAGCTCAGCAATTTTCCAAGCAGGGCAAGTTTAATGTTTTTTTAAAAATAATCATATTTTGGAGTAATTCAGGAGTCAAGAGCGATGTGCCTCGGCAATGGAACAATGTCATTCTTACTTGCTGCAGCTTCACGGACCCCATTAACATCACAACACAAGATACATATACTGTAATCAATCTTAAATTACTAATGCCAGATAACAATAATGGTGAAAAAGTGAAGTCTGTAGTGCAGCCAAAGACGCAGTCCATAGAGGATCACAGTTGCTGAGGTTAGTGTTGTGCAGTGTTCAAGAGCGTGATACAGTGCCCTCTGCAATGATTGGGACAAAGACCCATCATTTATTTATTTGCCTCTGTACTTCACAATTTGAGATTTTTAATAGAAAAAAATCACATGTGGTTAAAGTGCACTTTGTCAGATTTTAATAAAGGCCATCGCAGACTTCAAGCAGTCATAGCATGCAAAGGATATGCAACAAAATAATAACATGACTACTTTCATTCACATGACATTGCTGTGTCCCAAACATTATGGTGCCCTGAAATGGGGGACTATGTATAAACGCAGCTGTAATTGCTACATGGTGAAACCAAATGTATAAAAATGGCCTTTATTAAAATCTAACAAAGTGCACTTTAACCACATGTGATTTTTTTTTTTTCTATTACAAATCTCAAAGTGTGGAGTATAGAGGCAAATAAATAAATAATGGGTTTACGAAGGAACTGCAGATGCTGGAAAATCGAAGGTACACAATAAAGCTGGAGAAACTCAGCGGGTGCAGCAGCATCTATGGAGCGAAGGGGTAACGTTTCGGGCCGAAACCCTTCTTGGAGCCTTTTTCCTTCGCTCCATAGATGCTGCTGCACCCGCTGAGTTTCTCCAAATAAATGATGGGTCTTTGTCCCAAACATTATGAAGGGCACTAGTTACTGGGAAGATGGTCTTCAAACTGGTAATCACAGCTTTTACCAACAAATTTAAACTGGGGTTAAATTAAGAATATATTTCTACATCAGGTTTTTTAAGATAGCGGGACAGGCGGTATCTGGATTGATATAAAAGGCTGGAGTAACTCAACGGGTCAGGCAGCATCTCTGGAGAGAAGAAATGGTGACGTTTCGGGTCATACCACCCCTTCCCCAGGTACTTTCACCTGCAACTGCAAGGGATGCAACACCTGTCCCTTTGCCTCCTCCCTCGATTCTGTCCAAGGACCCTCACGGTCTTTTTAGGTGAGGCAGAGGTTCACCTCCTCCAACCTCATCTACTGTATCCTCCATTCCAGATGTGGACTCCTATATATATGTGAGACCAAGCGCAGACTCGACAATCTTTTCGCTGAACACCTCCGCTCAGTCTGCCTAAACCTACCTGATCTCCCAGTTGCTAAACACTTTAACTCCCCTCTCATTCCTACACTGACCTTTCTCTCCTGGGTCTCCTCCATTGTCAGAGTGAGGCCCAGCGCAAATTGGAGGTACAACACCTCATATTTCATTTGGGCAGCTTATACCCTAGCAGCATGAATATTGTCTTTTGTAACTTCAAGTAACCCCTGCTTTCCCTCTCTCTCCATCCCTCCCCCTTCCCAGTCCTCTGACCAGTCTGAGAGTCACCCTGATTATATTTTATCTGTTTGCTTTGTTGTCACCTTCTCCTAACTAACTGATCACCTTACCCTTCCTTATCTCAGTATCTTCATCTCCCCTAACTCTCAGTCTGAGGAAGGGCCACCCATTCCTTCTATCCAGAGATTCTGCCTGTCCCGCTGGGTTACTCCAGCATTTTGTGATTAAGGTGTAAACCAGCATCTCCAGTTCCTTCCTGCAAGTTTTTTAAGATGTTGTTTCTCATAGTTATACAGTTGCAGCATTGAAACTGGCCCTTTGGCCCACCCTGTCGATGCTGACCATCAAGTATGTATCTACACTAATCCCATTTACCAGCACTTGGTCTGTAGCTTCCATCCCTTCAATGGAGTTTGGATATATATTTAAGTAGGATGACATTTTACACCAATTGTGTGGATAATCCCCTCTCAAAGAGCCGGCATGGTACGATGGGATGAATGGTTCCTGCACCACATCATCATGTGACCTTTGCTCAAGAAACTATCATGAAGCTCGTGAACAAAACACAAAGTGCTGGAGGAACTCAGCAGTCCAGGCATCATCTGTGGAGGGAATGGATAGGCAATAGAACGATACAGTGTGGAAACAGGCCCACACTGGCCAACATGTCCCAACTACACTAGTCCCACCTGCCAGCGTTTGGTCCAAATCCCTCCAAACGTGTCCTGTCCATGTACCTGTCTAATTGTTTCTTAAACATTAGGATAGTCCCAGCCTCAACTACCTCCTCTGGCAGCTTGTTCCATACACCCATCACCCTTTGTGTGAAAAAGTTACTCCTCGGATTCCTATTAAATCTTTTCCCCTTCACCTTGAACCTATGTCCTCTGGTCCTCGAATCTCCTACTCTGGGCAAGAGACTCTGTGCATCTACCCAATTTATTCCTCTCATGATTTTATACACCTCTATCAATCACCCCTCATCCTCCTGTGCTCCAAGGAATAGACGCCCAGCCTACTCAACCTCTCCCTATAGCTCACACCCTCTAGCCCTGGCAACATCCTCATAAATCTTCTCATAATCATACTTTCATAATCATAACCATAATCTAATAGCCAAGTATGTTTTGCAACATACGAGGAATTTCATTTTCCATACTGTCATACAAATAAAAAGCAACAGAACACACAAAATACATTTTTACATAAACGTCCACAACAGTGACTCCTCCACATTGCTCACTGATAGAAGGTGAATAAACATTCAATCTCTCCCTTCTTTGGCCTTCAGCGGTCGGGGGCCTCTAACCTTCCGTTGACGGGACGATCTTACTCCTGTAGCCAGCAGCGGGCCGCCTCGTTGGGGCGATCAAGCTCCTGCATCGGGGGGAATCTCAGCTCCCCCGCACCGGGCGATCTGACCCTGGGTCAGGGCTAGTCGAACGTCATGCGGCTTTTGGAGCTTCCCTACGATGGTCTCAACCCGAGACTGCGAGCTCCTTGATGTTAAAACCCGCAGGCTGCGTTTGGAGGGTCGATCCCAGGCAAGGAATCGGCTCCAATGGTCAGTCCACACCCCGCGGTGGGACTCAAATTCAGTCCCGAGCAAGGCCACCTCCACGATGTTAGGCCGCAGAGCAACCGGAAATACGATCCGGAAAACAACCGCATCTCCGGCAAGGTAAGAGAGTGGGGGAAAAAAAGGTTTCCCCGACACTCCCGCCCACCCCCCACATAAAACAAACCAGACCACATTAACACAAACTTTTTAAACACACTAAAAATAATTTTAAAAAACCCGAAAAGGACAGACAAACTGTAAGCGAGGCTGCCATCGAAGTGCCACCTGGTGGAGGAATGCCTTTCAAGCTTGAGCTCTTTCGGAGCCCCAGACCCGAAGTGTTGTCTGTCCATTCACTCCCCAGATTCTGCCTGACCTGAATTCCTCCAGCGCTTGGTGTTTTGCTCCGGATTTGAGCATCTACAGTTCTCTGTGTCTCCAGGAAGTACGTGAGGCTCTGTGGAGTGTGGGAAGTGGATTGCGCTTGGGTCAGGAGGGTGTGTGAAGGTCTCAAGCCCTGTGGCTTCTTTCTGTCCCCCCAGCCTGAGAGTCGGAGTGGAGGACGCCTCCTCTTCTGCCACCATCGTCCTGAAGGTCTTCCCCTACGCCACAATCTACACACTAAAGCAACAGGTAAGGCAATGCTGGAGACGTGATTGTGATGTTCTTCGTCACAGTGGTAGAGCGCCGGGAGCACAGCCTATCCCAATGGGAATGCAGCTTTTAGACTTTAGAGATACAGCGTGGAAGCAGGCCCTTCGGCCCACCGAGTCCATGGCAGCCATCGATATTCTGTACACTAGTTCTATCCAATACACGAGAGACAATTTACAATTTACAAAAGCTGGTTTACCTGCAAAACTACTTCTTTGGTGTGGGAGGAAATGGGAGCATCCGGTGAAAACTCACGCAGGTCACGGGGAGAACGAGGATCAAACCTGGCGCCATTAGGCAGCAACTCTACCGCTGTGCCACCGTGTCGCCCCAAGCTGGAGGTGTGGACCCTCATGGCTACAGTATTGGTATCTCTTTCCTCCCGTCCTCAATGTCACAGAAACAGGCCCTTCGTCCCACTTTGTCCATGCTGACCAAGTTTGTCCCATACAAGCCCATAATCCCTCTGAACCTTTCTTGTGCACACACCTAACCAAATAACTTTTAAAAGATGTAATTGTATCTGCCTGTTTTAATGCTGTATCTCTAAACTAGACGAAAACTAAAATGCCGATCATCGATCACCCATTCGCACTAATTCTGTTATCCCACTTTCTCATCCACTCCCTACACACTAGGGGCAATTTACAGAGACCAATTAACCTACAAACCCGCACGCCTTTGGGATGTGGGAGGAAACTGGGGTACCCGGAGGAGGCCCATGCGGTCACAGGGAGAACGTGCAAACTCCACACAGACAGCACCCGAGGTCAGGATGGAGCCCAGGTCTCAGGCGCTGTGCCGCCATTGTTTCTAAATGAAGGGTCGGTGTTGTTGTGCGGCAGGTGTTCCGTGAGTTTGGATTCCACCCCGGGGTCCAGCGCTGGATCGTCGGCCAGTGCTTGGCAGCCGACCACAGGACGCTCAGCTCGTACGGGGTGAGGAGGGACCGAGACCCTGCCTTCCTCTACCTGCTCTCCAGCAAGCTGGCCGGACTGTCCCGGCAACAGTACGAAGAGGACCAGGCCCAAGCCATCATGGCCGACGGGGAGCCCCTCACACATGTCCTCCGCAGAGCGAGCCTCCTGCTGCACGAGAAGTGGAACTGCAGCACCTTACCTGCCAGCAAAGGTGAGTCTCCCCAGCAGGCCTGGGGATGCAGGGAGAATCAGTTTAGTTTAGGAAAGAACTGCAGATGCTGGTTTAAATCGAAGGTGGACACAAAATGCTGGAGTAACTCAGCGGGTCAGGCAGGATCTCTGGAGAGAAGGAATGGGTGACGTTTTGGGCCGAGACCCTTCTTCAGACTGATGTCGGGAGTGGGCGGGACAGAGAAGGATGTAGTCGGAGACAATAAGACTGGTGGGAGAACTGAGAAGAGGGAGTTGTGTGTTCTGTGTTCTTACTTCCTCTGGCAACTCGTTCCATTTAACCATTTCCATCTGATTGGAAAAATTGCCCCTCAGTTCCGTATTAAATCTTGCCCATCTCATCTTAACCATATGTCCTCTTGTTTTTGGTTCCTCTACTCTGGGTACTGAGTACAAAAGTTGGGTGGTATTTCCCTGAAGTTTAACTTAGCATCATGTTTGGCACAGACATTGTGGGCCGAAGGGCCTGTTCCTGTCCTGTGCTGTGTCAGTTTTGGTCACCCAGCAATAGCAGAGATATTATACTTTGGAAGTTGGAAAGGGTGCAGAAGAGATTCTCCGGGATGTTACCTGGGCTTGTGGGCTTGAATTATAGGGAGAGGTTGGATAAGCTGGGACTTTTTTCTTTGCGGTGTAGGAGGCTCAGGGGCGACCTTATTGAGATGTACGAGGTCATAGATAAAGGGAATGCTCACAGTAATTTTTCCCAGGGTAGAGGATTCTAAAACTAGAGGGCATAGGCTTAAGGTGAGAGGGTAGAGATTTAAGAGGGACCTCAGGGGAACTTTGCCACTCAGTATGTGGAACGAGCTGCCAGAGAAGGCTGTGGAGACCAAGTCAATGGATATTTTTAAAGCTTGATTAGTACGGGAGTCAGGGGTTACGGGGAGAAGGCAGGAGAATGGGGTTGGGAAGGGAATATAGATCAGCCATGATTGAATGCTGGATTAGACATAATGGGCTGAATTGCCTAATTCTGCTCCTATCACATAATAATAATAATAATAAATTTTATTTATGGGCGCCTTACAAGAGTCTCAAGGACACCTTACAAAAATTTAGCAGGTAGAGGAAAAACATGTAAGGGGAATGAAATAAATAGTAGAGACATGACTAGTACACAAAGTAAAGACAGAATTCAATACAAAACACAATATGAGGCAATTAATGCACATATGAAAAGGGAGGGGGACTTGGGGCTAAGGATAGGCAGAGGTGAAGAGATGGGTCTTGAGGCGGGACTGGAAGATGGTGAGGGACACGGAATTGCGGATCAGTTGGGGGAGGGAGTTCCAGAGCCTGGGAGCTGCCCTGGAGAAGGCTCTGTCCCCAAAACTGCAGAGGTTGGACTTGTGGATGGAGAGGAGACTGGCTGATGTGGATCTGAGGGACCGTGAGGGTCGGTAGGGGGAGAGGAGGTCAGTGAGATATGGGGGGGCCAGATGGTGGAGGGCTTTGTAGGTAAGGATCAGGATTTTGTAGTTGATCCGGTGGGAGATGGGAAGCCAGTGAAGTTGTTTGAGGACTGGAGTGATGTGATGCCAGGATTTGGTGTGGGTGATGAGTCGGGCGGCTGCGTTCTGGACCAGTTGTAGTCGGTTGATGTAGGTGGAGCTGATGCCAAGGAGAAGTGAGTTGCAGTAGTCCAGTCGGGAGGAGATGAAGGCATGGATGAGTCTTTCAGCAGCGGGAGGTGTGAGAGAGCGTCTGAGTTTGGCGATGTTGCGGAGATGAAAGAAGGAGGTTTTAATGACATGGCGGATGTGAGGCTCAAGGGAGAGGGTGGAATCAAAGATCACGCCAAGGTTGCGGGCCTGGGGAGATGGGGAGACAGTGGTGCCGTTGATGGTGAGAGTGGGGTTATTGATTTTGCTGAGTGTGGCTTTGGAGCCTATGAGGAGGAATCCTGTCTTATCGCTGTTGAGTTTGAGGAAATTATGTTGCATCCAGGTTTTTATAGCTGACAAACAGGAGTTGATATGGGGGGGGGGGGGGGGTTGTGGGGGGATTTGGTGCCGAGGTAGATCTGCGTGTCGTCAGCGTAACAGTGGAAGTCCAGGTTGAAGTGGCGGAGTATCTGACCAAGGGGGAGGATGTAGATGATGAAGAGGAGGGGGCCGAGTACGGAGCCTTGGGGAACGCCTTGAGTGACTGTGGCTGTAGCAGAGGTGTGGTTGTGGAGAGAGATGAAGTGGGATCTGTTGGAAAGGTAGGAACGGAGCCAGCTGAGTGCAGAGCCTTCAATGCCGAGGTCTTTGAGTCTGGTGAGCAGGATGTTATAGTTCACTGTATCGAAGGCTGCGTTCAGGTCATGAACATGAAGGAAGCTATGGAAGCTGATACAATTACAGTGCCCTCCATAATGTTTAGGACAATGATCCATCATTAATTTATTTGCCTCTGTACTCCACAATTTGAGATTTGTAATAGAAAAACAATCCCATGTGGTTTAAGTGCATATTGTCAGATTTTAATAAAGGCCATTTCTATACATTTTGGTTTCACCATGTAGAAATTACAGCAGTGTTTACACATAGTCCCCCCATTTCAGGGCACAATTAAAGTTGTCATGTTTAGTATTTTTTTTGAATATCCATTGCATGTAATGACTGCTTGAAGCTTGCGATTGATGGACATCACCAGTTGCTGGGTGTCTTCTCTGGTGATGCTCTGCCAGGCCTGTATTGCAGCCATCTTTAGCTTATGCTTGTTTTTGGGGGCTAGTCCCCTTCAGTTTTCTCTTCAGCATATAAAAGGCACGCTCAATTGGGTTTGGATCGGGTGATTGACTTGGCCACTCAAGAATTTACCATTTTTTAGATTTGAAAAAATCCTTTGTTGCTTTAGCAGTATGTTTGGGATCATTGTCTTGCTGTAGAATGAACCGCGGGCAAATGAGTTTTGAGGCATTTGTTTGAACTTAATACGATGTGTCTATACACTTCAGAATTCATTATGTTGCTACCATCAGCAGTTGTATCATCAATGAAGATAAGTGAGCCAGTACCTTCAGCAGCCATACATGCCCAGGCCATAACACCCCCACCACCGTGTTTCAAAGATGAGGTGGTATGCTTTGGATTTTGGGCAGTTCCTTCTCTTCTCCATACATTGCTCTTGCCATCACTCTGATGTAAGTTAATCTTTGTCTCATCTGTCCACAAGACCTTTTTCCAGAACTGTGGTTGTTCTTTTAAGTACTTCTTGACAAACTGTAACCCAGCCATCCAATTTTTACGGCTAACCAGTGGTTTGCATCTTGCAGTGTTGCCTCTGTATTTCTGTTTGTCATTGACAAATCCACACCTGACTCCTGAGAGTGTTTCTGATCTGTCGGACAGGTGTTTGTGGATTTTTCGGTATTTTCGAGAGAAATTCTTCTGTCATCAGTTGTGGAGGTCTTCCTTGGCCTGCCAGTTCCATTGCGATTAGTAAGCTCACCAGTGCTCTCTTTCTTCTCACTTTCTACCGTCGATTTTTCCAGCATCTGCAGTTCTTTCTTAAACAAATCTTTCTTTTTAATGATGTCCAAACAGTTGATTTAGGTAACCCTATGGTTTGGCTGATGTCTCTACCAGTTTTATTCTTGTTTCTCAGTCTCACAATGGTTTATTTGACTTTCATTGGCACAACTTTGGTCCTCATGTTGATAAACAGCAATAAAAGTTTCCAAAAGTTGATGGAAAGACTTGGTGCTGAGATTATACCTGCATTATACCTGCATTAAGGAGGCAATTAAACACACCTGAGCAATTACAAACACCTGTGAAGCCACGTGTCCCAAACATTATGGTGCCATGAAATGGGGGGGGGTGATGTATAAACACAGCTGTAATTTCTACATGGTCAAACCAAAATGTATAAAAATGGCCTTTAATAAAATCTGACAATGTGTACTTTAATCACGTGATTTTTTTTTTCTATTACAAATCGCAAATTGTGGAATATAGAGGCAAATAAATAAATGATGGGTGTTTGTCCCATACATTATGGCGGGCACTGAATGACTCAAAATAAATTTGAACAGATGTATGGATAGGAAGGATTTAGATTGATGAATGCCAGCAAATGCGATTAACATAGATTGACAACTTGGTCGGCAGAAACAAGGGCCTGTTCTGTTGCTGTATGACTCTAATGTGTAGGAAGGAACTGCACATGCTGGTTTACACTGAAAATTGACACTAAATGCTGGAGTAACTCAACGGGACAGGCAGCATCTCTGGAGAGAAGGAATGGGTGATGTTACGGGCCGAGACCCTACTGCAGATTGAGAGTCGGGGAAGATGGAAACGAGATATGGAAGGGTACAAAGAGCATGTAAGACATGAAAAGGACAGATCAAAGCAGACGATGATCAAGCAAATGTATAATGGTTCATTGTTGGCTGAGGGGAAGGTGACAACGAGGTATACAAACAGTAAAATTAATCAGAAGGACAGTGAAACTAGGTGGGGGAGGCAATAGAGAGAGAGGGAAAGCAAAAGTTACTTGAGGTTGGAAAAAATCAATATTCATACCGCTGAGTTATAAATTAACAGAGTGTGAGAAATGTGTGCAGGTGGTACAGGCCCCGCCTTGCGCTGGCTGACGTGCGTGCGCCATGTGTGGTGGGCAATGTGAGGGAGGGTGCTTGGTGACGGCTCCATGTGAAGTATGTGTGTCTGCAGGTGGGGCGCTTGCCACGAGCAGGGAAGGAAGGCCGGACCTCAGTAACGCTGCCCTGTGCCTCGACCTGGAGTCCACGTCGCATCAGCCGGCGGTGTCACAGGAGACGAGGAGTCAGCTTCAGCAGCAAACCTCTCCCACGCACCAGGCTGCACAGGTACCGGCAGAACCCGTTGGCAGTCATGCCTCAATCTACCTCGCCCACAGCGGGCAGCTGGTTCAGTCATTGTTTATTCGGTTCAGTCTAGTTCAGAGATGGAGCACGGAAACAGGCCCCGCTTCGGCCCACCGAGGCCGCACTGACCAGCGATCACCCCTTCGCACTAGTTTCATGTTACCCCACTTTCTCATCCACTCCCTACATACGATGGGCAATTTACAGAGGGCCGATTAACCTACAAACCCGCACGTCTTTGGGATGTGGGAGGAAACCGGAACACCCGGAGGAAAGTGGGAGAACGTGCAAACTCCACACACACAGCAGCTGAGGTCACACTCAAACCAAAGTCTCGAGCACTGTTAGGCAGCAGCTCTACTTACTGTGCCACTGTGCTGTCCAGTGACCTCCTTTGTTACGAGCAGATTGTGCCTCTTGGGGATTTCTTCTCTCTAATTGGGATTAATCCCTGCAGACTGTTGTGAAGCAGCTGTTTGATCATCTGTCTGAACTGTCTCACTGTGGTCACTGTAAGACAACTCCACCTCTGACTATTACAATGCCCCACGTCTCTCTGGTGTATTATTATCATTGTCATGTGCGCTGAGACTTTTGTGAATATCTTTGATTGCATGATATCCAGTCAAACCGTACTATATATCAGGTTTTGGGTCAGAACCCTTCTTCGTAAAGCCCCTGTCCCACTTTCCCGAGTTAATCACAAATTCCCCCGACTTTTCCCCTTGATTCAAACTCGGAGAATGTCCATAGGAGTCCGTAGATATTTCGCAGCGGCTCGTAATGCCAGCCGTAGGTACTCTGGGCATCGGGTAAGTCGGGACTTTTTTTCGGGATGTTGAAAAATGTCCACGAGTAAGAAATATAGCCCCGAGTACCTACGGCTGGCTATTACCATTCCAAGTTTGAATCGAGGGGAAAAATCGGGGGAATTCGTGGTAACTCTGGAAAGTAGGACAGGGGCTTAAGTGTATAAAAGTATGAGAGGTGTTGATAGTCAGAAACTTTACCCCAGGTTGGCAATATCAAATACTACAATGCATAGCTTTAAGGTAAGTGGGGCAAAGTATAAAAGAGATGTACCAGGCAGGTTTGTTTACACAGAGAGCGCTGAGTGCCTCTGGGTGAAAATGTTGCCCACAGGTCCCTATTAAATCTTTCCCTTCTCACCTTAAACCTATGACCTTTAGCTCCTGATTCCCCTACCTGTGTGAAAGACTGCACACTCATCCTATCTATTCCCTTCATGATTTTATAGACCCTCTATAATCTCACCCTTCTGCTGTGAAGGCTCCATCACTGAATATTGGCAGCAGTGAGATTGGCAGGTTTGAATGTGGGGGGAATCAAAGGATCAGTGCAGCAAAATGATGCTGAGATAGATTGCGTGCCGTGATTGGGACAGCAGGCACGAGGGGACGAATGGGCTGCTCCTGCTTCTGGTCGTGTTCGAACACAGCAGGTGGCTGCGGTTTCTGTATACCCACCTCCCTTTGAACAGGTACTTGGATAGGTTTAGACTAGAGGGATATAGGCCTATTGTGAGCAAGTGGTCCTAGTGTAGATAGGACATGAAGGTTGGCATGGGCAAGTTGGGCTGAAGGGCTTGTTTCTGCATTGTATGTCTCTGATACTGATCTCTTCACGGGTTTGGTTGCAGAATAAAGCAGTGTGTGTTCTCTGTTGTGTGTGACAGAAAGGCTGGGCCTGTGTGCAGTGCACCTACATAAACAAACCCAACCGGCCTGGCTGTGAGATGTGCAGCAGCCCTCGCCCACAGGACTATCCCGTACCCGAAGAATATGCGCTCAACGACGAGGAGCTGTGTCGCATGCTGCAGGAGAAAGAGGAGCTGCTGAGAACGCAACAGGTACAATGCAACCGCACTTTACTGGGCCCCTGCTTACAAAATGGCCGCTCTGCAATGGGGTGGGGTTTACCCAGAATCCACTGTGGCACGGAAAGCCCTCTATGCGATTGAGCTGAGGTGTCATTGATTTATTACTGTCACTTGTACCGGATACAGTAAAAAAGTGCAAGTACCACAGCGAGGGACTTATGGCAGATCGTTCTGTTGCCTGGTAACAGCGGGGAAGAAGCTATTCCAGAATCTGGTGTCCGTACTGATACCAGATTCTGGAATAGCGTCTTCCCCGCTGCTTTCACGTATCCGTATCTTCTGCCTGATGGGAGAGTGGAGAAGAGGGAATGACCGGGGTGCCAGTGGTCCTTGATTATGTCGGCTGCTTTCCCGAGGCAGCGTGAAGTGTAGGCGGAATAGACGGAGTCTGGTCTGTGTGATGGACTCGGCTACATCTACATCTCTCTTACGGTGTTGGGCAGAGCTGTTCCCAATCCGACCTGTGATGCGACCAGCTCACAAGTTAACAAGAAGGTTTTGATGGAAAGGTGGGAAGAATGGAAGGGATTGGTGTAGAGATGGGGATTCAGGGCTTGTTTCTGTGTCGTCTGACTGGGCTACGGCTAAGAGAAAGGAGAAGGATACAACGGGTCGGATTCACTGCAAAATATAAGTCACCACTTTGGCAAAGGATAAGTCAGAGGAACTGGGATGGCACTATTGTGGATGGTTGGCATGGGCCGAAGGGCCTGTTTCTGTGTGTATAACTCTGCCTAACTTGGCATTATGGTCGGCACGGACATTGTGGGCCGAATGGTCTGATCCTGTACTGTGCTGTACTGTTCTTTGTGCCTGTGAAGTTGCTGAAAGTAAGATTTTCATTGCCCCTGAGTGTCCCTCAGTGCATGCATGCATCTGACAATAAACATGAACTTAAGCAAAGCTCGGTGAATCTTTAAACCGCAGTGTTTCCCTATCCCACCCCCTCCAATCCCCTACCCTTGTACACGATGGGGTGAGCAGATTCATTCTTCCTCTCTTGCTTTTGTTTTGTTTGACTCAACAGGAGAAGGCAAGGAGGGAAGAATGGCTGCCCCCTTTAGCCCAGCTCAGATTGACCGCGGCAGAGAGCGACATATCCCCCGACTGACCGGCTGGGCCGCTCCACTCCGTGTGCGGGGGTCGGCGGGGGTGAGCTTGCAGTCCGAGATGCCTCCAGCCCTCCTGGCCCTCTCTCCCTCCTCTCTCTCCCCCCCTCTCCCTCCCTCCCTCCCTCCCTCCCTCCCTCCCTCCCTCCCTCCCTCCCTCCCTCCCTCCCTCCCTCCCTCCTCTCCCTCCCTCCCTCTTTCCCTCCCTCTTTCCCTCCCTCTTTCCCTCCCTCTTTCCCTCCCTCTTTCCCTCCCTCTCCTCCCTCCCTCCCTCCCCCCTCCCTCCCTCCCTCTCCCTCCCTCTCCCCCTCCCTCCCCTCTCCCTCCCTCTCTCCCTCCCTCTCTCCCTCTCTCCCCTCTCTCTCCCTCCCTCTCTCCCCCCTCCCTCTCCCCCCCTCCCTCTCTCCTCCCTCCCTCTCCCTCCCTCCCTCCCCCTCCCTCCCTCCCTCTCCCCGCTCTCTCCCTCCCTCCCTCCCTCTCCCTCCCTCTCTCCCTCTCTCCCCCCTCCCTCTCTCCCTCCCTCCCTCCCTCTCTCCCCCCCCCCTCTCTCCCTCCTCTCTCCTCTCCCTCCCTCTCTCCCTCCCTCTCCCCCTCTCTCTCCCCTCTCCCTCCCCCTCTCCCTCCCCCTCTCCCCCTCTCCCCCTCCCTCCCTCCCCCTCTCCCTCCCCCTCTCCCTCCCTCTCTCCCTCCCTCTCTCCCTCCCCCTCCCCCTCTCCCTCCCCTCTCTCCCTCCCCCTCTCCCTCCCTCTCCCTCTCTTTCTCCGTCCCTCCTTCCATCCTTCTCCCTCCCCCTCCCTCCTTTCCTCTTTCTCCCTCTCTCTCTCTTTCTCTCCCCCTTCCCTTCATCCTTCCCTCCCTCCCTCCCTCCCTCCCTCCCTCCTTCCCTCCCTCCCTCTCCCTCCCTCTCCCTCTTTCCTCCCTCTCGTGCTCCCTCCCTCCCTCCCTCCCTCTTCCCTCCCTCCCTTCCCTCCCTCCCTCCCTCCCTTCCTCCCTCCCTCCCTCCCCAGCAGGCGGCTGGCCCTCTGTGCGGCCCCCACCCCCACGGGGGCCAGAGTCTGTGTGTGAACCGGCACCCACCCCTCTCATGTTCCAACACTGGTGAGAGCTTATACACAGCCTGTACATTTTAAACATGGGTGCAGAATGTAAAGTTGTAGGAGTTGAAAGCTTAATCTCAAATGTCTATATTTTGTTGTTTCTTTTTACAAAACAAATTAAAGTCAAAACACTCTATGGATCATAATTGTTGGTCATTTAATTGCAAATGAAAATGCATTGTTGTGGTCATGGTTCGACCCGGTCCTGTTCCACTTAGAGTCATACAGTACGGAAACGGGCCCTTCGGCCCACCTAGTCCATGCCGACCAAGTTGTAATACTGGGCAAGTTCTTTTCAGCCCATAATCCTGCCGGTCCGTGCATCAGTCCAGATGTCTTATAAGGATGTAGAAACAAGGAACTGCAGATGCTGGTTTATACTAAAAGACACACAAAGTGCCGGAGTAACTCAGCGGGTCAGGCAGCATCCCTGGAGAACATGAATAGGTGACGTTTCAGGTCAGGATTGTTCTTCGACTGATTGTATCCACTTACACCAAAGGAAATAATTGTATCCTCTTCTATAGCTTCCACTGGCAGCTCATTCCAGGTACGGACTACCCTCTGAGTGGCATGTGCCCTCTAGTTTTAGAATCTTCCACCTGGGGAAAAAGTTTGTTCAAGTTCACATTTATTGCCACATGCACCAATGGAGTTACAGTGGGATTTGATTGACCATGCAGCCACACAAACAAAAGAGCACAATACACAATAGAATATAACATGAACATCCACCACAGTGGAATCAAGATTCTTCACTGTGGGGAAGGCAATAACGTTCAGTCAGTCCTCCTCCTTTGTTCATCTGTGGTCGGGGCCATGAACCCTCCGTAGTTGCCGCTACGGACGGCCCAATGTACAGGCCCTCTCGTCAGGATGCTCGAAACTCCGACGTCGGGACGGATGGACACTCCCGCTTGGAGGTCCCGAATCAGCCGCTTCCTGCCGGATACCGGGGCTTCATGATGTTATAGGCCGCAGGCCGGCGGTCGGAGCTCTTAAAGTCCACACCGCAGCTAGAAGCTCCGCTGACCACAGCTTCAGTATGTTATAGGCTGCAGGAGAAGACTGTGAGTGTTTACTTTATCCATGCCCCTCATGATCTTGTACACCTCAATAAATCACTCCTCAGCCTCCTACACTCCAAAGAAAAAAGTCCCAGTTTATACAATCTCTCCCCTATTACTGAAGCCCGCAAGGTCCAGGTAACATCATGGTGAATCTCTTCTGCACCTTTTCTAATTTTGATATCTTTCCTGAAGCCCAGTGACCCGAACTGTACACAGTGGTCCAAGTTTGGTTTCTCCAACGACTTGTACAGCTGCATCACTTCGTAAATCTCCCCCATCCCCTTCACTTTAAGCCTAAGTCAGGTGTGGATTTGTCAATGACAAACAGAAATACAGAGGCAACACTGCAAGATGCAAACCACTGGTTAGCCGTAAAAATTGGATGGCTGAGTTACAGTTTGTCAAGAAGTACTTAAAAGAACAACCACAGTTCTGGAAAAAGGTCTTGTGGACAGATGAGACAAAGATTAACTTATATCAGAGTGATGGCAAGAGCAAAGTATGGAGGAGAGAAGGAACTGCCCAAAATCCAAAGCATACCACCTCATCTTTGAAACACGGTGGTAGGGGTGTTATGGCCTGGGCATGTATGGCTGCTGAAGGTACTGGCTCATTTATCTTCATTGATGATACAACTGCTGATGGTAGCAACATAATGAATTCTGAAGTGTATAGACACATCGTATCAAGTTCAAACAAATACCTCAAAACTCATTTGCCCGCGGTTCATTCTACAGCAAGACAATGATCCCAAACATACTGCTAAAGCAGTGTGCCTTCCCCACTGTGGGGGAAGGCACAATGTCCAGTCCCCATCCCCAGTTCACCCAAAGTCAAGCCTATTGAGGCCTCCGCTATTGCCTCTACGGAGGCCCGATGTTCCTGGCCGTTCTGGCCGGGTGGTGTTGCCCCGGCGTCGGGAGAGTCCTCTCAGCGGCTGGGCCACCTGGGACGGCCGCTTCCTAACTGGGGACCGTGACTTCCGAAGCTGACAAGGCCGCGCCGAGTTGCAGCTCCCAGGCTCCCGATGTTAAAGTCGGCGCCGCCCGCTACGCTCCGCAGACCCGCAGCCCAGAGGTGTTGATCTTGGCGGTCAGAGCTCACCGGAGCTCCAGCGCATCGATCCAGCGCGGCGACCCAGGCAAGGCATCGCCCGCTCCGCTCCACGGTAGCACTCCAGCGCTGTGCCGCCACCGAAGCCAAGGTGCTGGGCGGTCCCCGCCAGGAAACGGCGCTCCAAGCCCGCTGGTAGGCCACGAGGACGGGTCGACGGGGCAGCCCGGAGAAAAAGCTGCCTCACCGACCAGGTAGGGACCTAGAAGTAGAATTGCCCCCTACCCCCCACATTAAAAAGTCCATTTCTCCAACGGACGAAACACAGGACTTACTCAAAACTTTTTTAAAAAAGTGAATTAAACGGACGGCTGCTGGTTAGCAGCCGTTCCCCAAGATGGCTCCTCCTCCGAGGATGCTCCTCCGATGAGAGCGTGACCAGGGTAGTTTGGGTCTCTGACGATTCTGGCTGCCTTTTTGAGGCAGCAACTCCTGTAGATCCCATCGATGGTGGAGATGTCAGTGCCCGTGATGGAGCAGGCAGTGTCCACCACTTTTTGCACTCTTCATCATTCCTGGGGCATTTGAGTTGCTGAACCAGGCTGTGATGCAACTCAGTCAATACGCTCTTCACTGTCCCCAGGTAGACATTCAAGAGAATCCTCTAGGATAGACTGGATCTCCTCAATCTACCAAGGAAGTAGAGGCATTGATAAACAATGGTCTTTGTGGTTGCATCAATGTACTGGCTCCAGCATAGATCTGCAGAGATATGCACACTGAGGATTCTCCATGTGTTGGACAGTGTAGTGTTAATTGAGAAGCAGTCTGAAGAAGGGTCTTGACCCAAAACGTCACCCATTCCCTCTCCCCAGAGATGCTGCCTGTCCCGCTGAGTTACTCCAGCATTTTGTGTCTACCTTTGGTTTAAACCAGAATCTGCAGTTCCTTCATACACTTTTTGTCTGCTCCACTGTGAAATCTACTCAAGGTATGTCTACCATGAAGAAGATTTTTCCCAAGTAAGTTCAGCAACATCCTCTCTCACTGCTCCCCCTTTATGTGAGTCTGAAGAAGGGTCTCGACCCAAAACGTCACTCATTCCCTATCTCCAGAGATGCTGCTTGTCCAGCTGAGTTACTCCAGCATTTTGCATCTATCTTCAGTGAGAGGTCCTGGCCACAGGCCTGGAGATATGTTGAAGTGAAGAACAGAAGTAGGAGCAGGAGCTGGACAGGTGTCCCGAGCTGCTTCTACCGTTCAGCACATTATGTACCCCGCCGCCACTTCCAGCACAACTGCCGCTGGTTTATTGTTTTAGCGTCCCACGGCATTGTTTTAGAGTGCCCCGGCGTTGAAGCAGGCCCTTCGGCCCAACCAACGGTAACCTGTTCGCACCAGTTCTATCCTACACACACTAGGGACAATTTTACAGAAGCCAATTAACCTACAAACCTGCACGTCTTTGGAGTGTGGTAGGAAACTGGAGCACCTGGAGAAAACCCTCGCGTTCACACTGAGAACGTGCAAACTCCACACGGACAGCGCCCAAGGTCAGGATGGAACCCAGGTCTCTGGCGCTGTGAGGCAGCAGCTCTACTGCTGTGACACCCCGTTGTTGCCACCTGTGTTGAGATACAGATACTCTAGCCAGCCAAGACATGCTGTACATGAGTACAATCAAGCCACACATAGTGCAATGAGAGAAAAACCGGAGTGTACAATATGGTGTAGACCCAAGCAACTGCAGATGCTTGTGCACTAATAAAGACACACAGTGCTGGAGTAACTCAGCGGGTCAGGCAGCATCTCTGGAGAACATGGATAGATGGTGTTTCGTGCTGGGACCCTTCTTCGGGACTGTTCAAGTTCTGAACTGTTGCGAGAAGTAGTGGATTAAAGTCAAGTCAAGTCAACTTTATTTGTCACATACAAGATGTACAGTGAAATGAAAGTGGCAATGCTTGCGGAACTGTGCTAAACAACAGAACAGAACCAGTATTTACATTTATAAAAAAAAAAGACACAACAGTAATTACTCCCTGGTGAGATCAGAGTTTACACTCCGTCTCATCCTCTCTATTTTCGCAGCATGACAGCGGAGGCGCTTGCCTGACCGTATCAGCTGGAACAGACCGTTGCTGGGGTGGTAGGGGTCTTTCATTATCTTGCTGGCTCTGGATCTGCACCTCCTGGTGTATAGGTCCTGCATGGGGGGGGAGGAGTGTGGTTCTCATAGTGCGTTCGGCCGAACGCACCACTCTCTGCAGAGCCTTCCTGTCCTGGGCAGAGCTGTTGCCAAACCAGATCGAGATGTTTCCAGTCAGGATGCTGTCTACTGCAGCAGAGTAGAAGGATTGAAGGATCCTCAGGGAGACTCTGAATTTCCTCAGCTACCTGAGGTGGTAAAGGCAGCCTTTCTCACCAGTGTGGCAGTGTGTGTTGTCCATGTCAGATCCTCTGTGATTTGGACTCCCAGGTATTTAAAGCTGCTCACTCTATCCACAGTAGTCCCATTTATCCTCAGTGGCGTGTACGTCCTCTGTTGTTGTGCCCTTCTAAAGTCCACAATCAGCTCCTTAGTTTTAGTGACATTCAAGAGGAGGCTATTGTTCTGACACCAGTAATCTGTAATGTGCAGGTAGCTGTAATCTGGGTTGGATCTGAATTGGGAGGCTGGACCCCCGGAGCTGGAAGCCACGAGGCACAAGGTGGCGGCGCAGACGAGTTTGAGGAAACACACGTGGCTGGGGTAGCGAGTCCGGGTCACAACATGTTGGTAGGGCTGGAGAGCAGCAGCAATCACAGGGGGGAGAGCAGTGAGAGAGGGTCCCTCAGAAATCCTGCCAAGGAGAGGAGGACAACTTCTTCATAGTAGGCAAATCTCGAGGAGATTTCGCAGTGGAGCAGTAAAATGTTGAAACGAGGAACTGCAAAAAAAAAAGACATAAAATGCTGGAGTAACTCAGCGGGTCAGGCAGTATCTCTGGAGAACATGGATAGGTGACGTTTCAGGTCGGGACCCTTCTTCACCAGGTAGAATACAGTGTTACAGCTGCAGAGAAAGTGCAGATTAAAAAAATTACAAGGACCAGAAGGAGGTAGGTTGGAAGATGGGGGCAAGAGGCCGATAACAGCGGGGAAGAAACTGTTCCTGAATCCGGTGATATGTGCTTTCAAGCTTTTGTATCTTCTGTCCGACATGGGAGAGGGAATGCGAGTGGTCGTTGATAATGTTGGCTGTTTTCTTGAAGCAGCGTGAAGTGTAGATGGAGTGGATGGTGGGGTGTCTGGTCAGTGTGATGGACTGGGCTACATCCACACCTCTCTGCAATCTCTTGTGGTCTTGGGCAGAGCTGTTCCTACACTAAACTGTGATGCATCCCGATAGGATGCTTTCTATGGTGTGTCTGGGGAAGTTGGCCAGTGTAGATGTGGAGGGGGGGGGGGGGGGGGGTCTGTGGAGGCGTGGTGACGATGTTCGGTTCTGTTCTCGGCTCCTCTATGGTCGGTCATGGGCAGTATGTGGCAGGTAACACTGGCACCACAGAAAGCCGCCCCATGTCCAGCAAGAGAGAGCCCAAGCGCTGACCCTTGGCACTCAGGAGTGTTGGGACAATGGTCCAGTGACGGAGCAGGGACAGTGGTCCGGTGATGGAGCAGGGACGGTGGTCCTGTGACGGAGCGGGGGGGGTGGTCCAATGACAGAGCAGGGACAGTGACGGAGCAGGGACAGTGGTCCAGTGACGGAGCAGGGACGGTGGTCCAGTGACGGAGCAAGGACGGTGGTTCAGTGATGGAGCAGGGAGGGTGGTCCAGTGACGGAGCAGGGAGGGTGGTCCAGTGACGGAGCAGGGACAGTGGTCCAGTGACGGAGCAGGGACGGTGGTCCGGTGATGGAGCAGGGACGGTGGTCCTGTGACGGAGCAGGGGGGCGTGGTCCAATGACAGAGCAGGGACAGTGACGGAGCAGGGACAGTGGTCCAGTGACGGAGCAGGGACGGTGGTCCAGTGACGGAGCAGGGAGGGTGGTCCAGTGACGGAGCAGGGACGGTGGTCCAGTGACGGAGCAGGGACGGTGGTCCAGTGACGGAGCAGGGACGGTGGTCCAGTGACGGAGCAGGGACGGTGGTCCAGTGACGGAGCAAGGACACTGGTTCAGTGATGGAGCATGGAGGGTGGTCCAGTGACGGAGCAGGGAGGTGGTCCAGTGACGAAGCAGGGACGGTGATCCAGTGACGGAGCAGGGACGGTGGTCCAGTGACGGAGCAGGGACGGTGGTCCAGTGACGGAGCAGGGACGGTGGTCCAGTGACGGAGCAGGGACGGTGGTCCAGTGACGGAGCAGGGAGGGTGTTCCAGTGACGGTGTTGCTCTCTCTGGCCAGGAGCAGGAGGAAGAGCGGCTGAGGAACTACCAGCAGCTGCTGCAGACGGACGGACAGCACCTGGTGCCCAATCTCCAGCCGGCAGACTGCCCCGTCTGTCTGAACACCCTGGGACCCCAGGAGGGAGTGGTGCTCCGCGACTGTCTACACACCTACTGCAGGTGGGCTGCCTCTCAACACCCCCCTCACGCCACCTCTCCTCCACGCACCCGCCCCCTCCCCACCCTTCATCCCACCTCTCCCCTACACTGGGTATCGTCCAGCAACAGGGGAGGGGGGTGGGGGAAGGGATTGTGGGGAGGAGGGGGGTAAATGGAGGTGTGAGTCATACAACATGGAAAGGCCCAACTTGCCCATGCCAGCCAACATGCCATCTACACTATTCCCACCTGCTCACATTTGGCCCATATCCCCCTAAACCTGCCCTACCCATGTACCTGTTCAAATGTATTTTACATGTTGTTTTTGTACCTGGTTCAACTACCTCCTCTGGCAGCTTGTTCCATGCACCCACCACCCTGTGTGGAAAAATGTGTCCCTCAGGTTCCTGTTAAATCTTTCCCCTCTCACCTTAAACCTCTGGTTCTTGATTCCAATACTCTGGGCAAGAGATTCTGTGAATTCACCCTCTCTATTCCCCTCAACATTTTATATACCTCGATAACATCACCACTCAACCTCCTGTGCTCTCTAGACGTTGCCCCTCTTAGCGTAAAGCTAAGCCCTCGTGTCTTTGACATTCCCACCCTGGAGAAAAGGTTCTGACTGTACTTCATCGATGCTTCTGATTTAAAAAACTTCTATCAGGTCTCCCCTCAATCTCCAAGTCTGTCCAACCTCTCCTAGCAGCTAATAGTCTGAAGAAGGGTCTTGATCCGAAATGTCACCCATTCCTTCTCTCCGGAGATGCCTTCTGTCCCGCTGAGTTACTCCAGCATTTTGTGTCCCTCTCATTTTAGTTTAGTTTAAAGATTTAGTGTGGAAACAGGCCCTTCGACCCACCGAGTCCGCACCGACCAACAATCCCCGTACACTAACACACAAGAGGGACAATTTACAATTATACTAAGCCAATTAACCCAACTAACCTTTTCATCTTTGGTGTGTGGGAGGAAACCGGAGCACCTGGAGAAAACCCACGTGGAGAACGTACAAACTCTGTACAGACAGCACCCGTCGTCAGGATGGAACCTGGGTCTCTGGCGCAGCAAGGCAGAACCTGGGTCATCCGCATGATGGTCTCCCCGTAGCCTCTGACGTTCCAGAGAAAACAATCCATTTGTTTAACCTTCCCCATAGAGCTAACACCCTCCAATCCAGGCAGCAGTCTGGCAAATCTCAGCACCCTCCAAAGCCCCCGCATCAGTCCCATAACGGGGCAACCAGAACTGTAGCCTCACTAAGATGTGTAGGAAGGAACTGCAGATGCTGGTTTAAACCGAAGATAAACACAAAATGCTGGAGTAACTCAGTAGTACAGGCAGCATCTCTGGAGATAAGTAAAAGGTGACGTTTCGGGTCAAGACCCTTCTTCAGACTGAGAGTCGGGAGGGGGAGGACACCGACATAAGGAAGGGTAAGGTGTGAAAACAAGACATCAAAGGGGATGGGGCTCAAGGAAAATGTAGAATAGATCATTGTTAGCCAGGAGAAGGTGACAACGAAGCAGACAGAGATAAGATGTAATCAGGGGGACAGTCAGACTGGTTGGAGAACTAGGAAGGGAGAGGGAGGGAAAGCAAGGAGTACTCGAAGTCCGTGAGGGGTGTGGGTGAGGGGTGTGTGTGATGGTGTGTGTGACGGGGTCTGTGTGACGGTGTGGGTGATGGGGTCTGTGTGATGGTGTGTGTGACGGGGTGTGTGAGCAGTGCTGGTGATGGGCTGTGTCGTATCGTTGTCCACAGGGAGTGCCTGAAGCAGCTGATCCGGATGTCGGTCGAGCCGGAGGTGGCCTGCCCGTACCGGGACAGCAGCTACGCCTGCGAGAGCAAGCTGCAGGAGCGCGAGATCAGAGCGGTGAGTGGGCTCACAGACCACCGTGTGCCGACAGCATCACACCGCCACACACCAGGCTCCCATCCTCACCCCGGCCACTGTCAGTGTGGAGTTTGCACGTTCGCCTTCTGACCACGTGGGTTTCATAAGCTCATACATGATCGGAGCAGAATTAGGCCATTCGGCCCACCAAGTCTGCTCCGCCATTCAATCATGGCTGATCTATCTCTCCCTCCTAACCCCATTCTCTTGCCTTCTCCACATAACCCCTGACACCCGTACTAACCAAGAATCGATCTATCTCTGTCTTAAAAATATCCACTGACTTGGCCTCCACAGCCTTCTGTGGCAAAGAATTCCACAGATTCACCACCCTCTGACTGAAGAAATTACTCCTCATCTCTTTCCTAAAGCAACGTCCTTTAATTCTGAGGCTGTGACCTCTGGCCCTCGACTCTCCCACTAGTGGAAACATCCTCTCCACATTTACTCTATCCAAGCCTTTCACTATTCGGTAAATTTCAATTAAGTTCCCCCTCATCCTCTGGGTTTACATCCACATCCCAAAGACGTGTGGGTTTGTAGTCAAGTCAAGTCAAGTTTATTTGTCACATACACATACGAGCTGTGCAGTGAAATGAAAGTGGCAATGCTCGCGGACTTTTGTGCAAAAGACAAACAACCAAACAACCAAACAAACTATAAACACAATCATAACACACATATTCTTTTACATAATAAATAATGGAAGGGAAAAACGTTCAGTAGAGTTAGTCCCTGGTGAGATAAGCGTTTACAGTCCGATAGGTTAATTGGCTTCTGTAAAAATTGCCCCCAGTGTGCAGGGAGTGGATGAGAAAGTGGGATAACAGGATCAGTGTGATGAATGGTCGGCATGGACCCTGCGTTTCCATGCTGTATCTCCAAACTAAACTGAACATCCATGTCAATGTGTTTGTCCACTTACACGAATCCCATTTACCTGCATTGGCATTTTAGCACAGAGACATAGAGCTGTAACGCACAAAAGTAGACCCTTCTGCCCACCTCGTTTGTGGCATATTGGGATAGTCCCATCGGCCTGCAATTATCCCACGTTCCTCTGAAACTTCCCTTTCCTTTCCTTATTTCTGTCCAAGTGCCTTTTACAGGTCAAAATTGTCTCTACTTCTGTAGCTTCCTCTGGTAGCTCGTTCCAGATACAAACTGAGTGAGAACGTTGCCCCTGAGGTTCCTCTTCATTCTCTCCCCTCTCACCTTAAGCCTGTGCCCTCTAGTTTTAGAATCCACCACCCTGGGTAAAATGACTGTGAGTGTTCACTTTACTCATGCTTCTGTTAAAACATGCCCCTCTCACCTTTAAAGAGGTTTGAAGGAGGGTCTCCACCCGAAACGTCACCCATTCATTCTCTCCAGAGATGCTGCCTGTCGCCCTGAGTTACTCCAGCATTTTGTGTCTATCCTGTGGTTCTTGATTCCCACTACCCTACCTATAGACTCCGGGCAATCACCCTCTCTATTTCCCGCATGGTTGTACACATATCTACAAGATCACGCTTTTAAGGAGCCTTTAGTTAGGGAACATGGATTATGGATCAGGTGCAGGCAGAGACGAGTTTGACTTGGCCTGTTCGCGTGTAGTATAGTTCCATGTCGGGTGGCGGAATTGGGAGTTTTATGACAAGTGTCATGGATAAGACGATGAGCTTGCTCTGTACACCCCCCCCAGCTGGTGTCCGCAGAAGACTACAATAAGTTCCTGGACCGCAGCGTGTCTGTGGCAGAGAGCAGCAGTGACAACAGCTACCACTGCCGCACACCGGACTGCAGGGGCTGGTGCATCTACGAGGATGCAGTCAACGAGTTCCACTGCCCGTCCTGCCGCAAACTCAACTGCCTGCTCTGCAAGGTTGGGCCGCTGGGGGTGGGGGGGGGGGGGGGCGGTGGGGTTGGGGCGCACTGTGGGGGGGGGGGGGGGAGAGAGGCGGTGAGGTTGGGGGGCGCGCTGTGGGGGGGGGTGGTGAGGGAGTGGGGGGGGGCGGTGAGGTTGGGGCGAGCTGTGTGGTGGGGGGGGGCAGTGAGGTTGGGGCACACTGTGGGGGAGGGGGGTGAGGTTGGGGCGCACTGTGGGGGAGGGGGTGAGGTTGGGGCGCACTGTGGGGGAGGGGGCGGTGAGGGAGTGCGGCGCTGTGGGGGGGACGGGGGGGCGGTACTGAGGGATGACCACATATTCCCTCTCCATGCTCCCTCCCAGGCGATCCACACGGGAATGAACTGCAAGCAATATCAGGACGATGTGCAGAGCCGGGCAGCTAACGACAGCAACGCGCACTGCACCAGCGAGATGCTGAAGGTAGGGGGCAGCGGTGAGCTGGGCTGCGGGAACGAGGGCCCAGTGAGGCTGTGGAAACAATTGCAACCTTCAAAAGATGTTCGGACAGGGTTTACATGGGGATCTGCTCACCGTGCTACAGGAAGGATGACATTAAAACCAGAAAAAGGAGCATAAACTGGTTTACAAGGATGTTACCTGGTCAGATCAGTGCTTGCTATAAGGGGAGGCCGGGCAGGCTAGCTTTGTTTCCCTGGAGCTCAGGAGGATGAGGGGCGATCTTATAGAGGTGTATAAAATCATGAGAGGAATAGATTGGGTAGATGCACAGTCTCTTGCCCAGTGAATCAAAAACCAGAGGACACAGGTTTAAGATGAGAGGGGAAAGATTTATTAGAAATCTGAGGGGTAACTTCTTTTCACACAAAGGGTGGTGAGTGTTTGGAACAAGCTACCAGTGGAGGTAGTTGAGGCTGAGATTATCCCAACGTTTAAGAAATAGTTGGACAGGTATATGGATAGGACAGGTTTGGAGGGATATGGACCAAGCGCTGGCAGGTGGGGCTAGTGTCACTGGGACATGTTGGCCGGTATGGGCGAGTTGGGCTGAAGGGCCTGTTTCCACACTGTATCACTCTGTGATGGTGAGTGAGGGTGGAGTTTGTTGTGAAGGGCTGTGTCAGTGAACCGTTGGGGAGGGGAGGGGGTGTATGAGGTGGGAGGACCCTCGATGCTGCGTGCAGTGACGGTGTGATTCCCGTGCAAAACAGAGCCTGGTGTGGACAAGTGCGGATGGGCAAAGCCATTCATTGTCCCCTGGTTATGTGGGCGGGGAGGGTGTGTCAGATGGAACTGCAGATGCTGGTTTAAACCGGACAGACACAAAATGCTGGAGTAACTCACCGGGACAGGCAGCATCTCTTGAGAGAAGGAATAGGTGATGTTTTGAGTCGAAACCCTTCTTCAGACTGAGAGTCAGGGGAAAGGGAAACGAGAGATATAGACGGTGATGTAGAGAGTTATAGAACAAATGAATGAAAGATATGCAAAAAAGTAACGATGATAAAGGAAACAGGCCATCGTTAGCTGTGGGCTAGATGAGAACGAGTTACAGACAATGAGACTCAAGACACTATTTTGTAGCTGGTACGACTTGGGTGGGGGAGGGATGGAGAGAGAGGGGATGCCAGGGTTACCTGAAGTTAGAGAAGTCAATATTCAAACTGCTGGGCTGTAAGTTGCCCAGGTGAAATATGAGATGCTGTTCCTCCAATTTGTGTTTGGCCTCACTCTGACAATGGAGGAGACTGAGGACAGAAAGGCCAATGTGGGAAGGGGAAGGGGAATTAAAGTGTTTGGCAACCGGGTGTTCAGGTTGGTTCAGGCGGGCTGAGCGAAGGTGTTCAGTGAAACGATCGCCCAGTCTACGTTTGGTCTCGTCGATGTATAAGAGTCCACATCTTGAACAACGAATACAGTAGATGAGGTTAGAGGGGGTGCAAGTGAACCTCTGCCTAACCTGAAAGGACTGTCGGGGTCCCCGGACAGAGTCGATGGAGGAGGTATAGCAACAGGTGTTGCATCTTCTGCGGTTGCAGGGGAAGGTACTTGGGGAGGGGGTGGTTTGGGTGGGGAGTTAACCATGTAGTTGCGGAGGGAACGGTCTCTGCGGAAGGCGGAAAGGGGTGTAAACGGGAAAATGTGGCTAGTGGTGGGATCCCGTTGGAGGTGGTAAATATGCGGATGGATCTTGCTATTGAGGGAGTGCAGCGTAGGTTTACAAGGTTAATTCCCAGGATGGCGGGACTGTCATATGCTGAGAGAATGGAACGGCTGGGCTTGTATCCTCTGGAGTTTAGAAGGATGAGAGGGAATCTTATTGAAACATTTAAGATTATTAAGAGTTTGGACATGCTAGAGGCAGGAAACATGTTCCTGATGTTGGGGGAGTCCAGAACCAGGGGCCACAGTTTAAGAATAAGGGGTAAGCCATTTAGAAAGGAGATGAGAAAACATTTTTTCACACCGAGAGTTGTGAGTCTGTGGAATTCTGCTTCAGAGGGCGGTGGAGGCCGGTTGTCTGGATACTTTCAAGAGAGAGCTGGATAGGGCTCTTAAAGATAGCGGATTAAGGGGATATGGGGAGAAGGCAGGATCGGGGTACTGATTGGGGATGATCAGCCATGATCACGTTGAATGGCGGTGCTGGCTCAAAGGGCCGAATGGCCTACTCCTGCACCTATTGTCCATTGTCTATTATGTGTTGTATGCGACGGCTGATGGGGTGGAAGGTAAGGACTAAGGGGACTGTCTCTGGTGCGACTAGGGGAAGTGGGAGCAAGGGCAGAGCTGTGCGGTACCAAGGAGACACGAGTGAGGGCTCATCTATGATGGGAGAGGGGAACCCCATTCCCTAAAGAATGAGGACATCTTGGATGTCCTGGTGTGGAACCCTCTCATCTTGTCGCAGATGCAGCATTGAATTGGGAGTAGGGGATAGAGTCTTTGCAGGAAGCAGGGTGGGAAGAAGTGTAGTTGTGATAGTTGTAGGAGTCAGTGGGTTTGTAATAGACGTCAGTCAATCGTCTATCTCCTGTGATGGAGACGGTGAGATCAAGAAGGGGGGGGGAGGTGTCGGAGAATGAATTTGAGTGCGGGTGGAAATTGGTGGTGAAAGCAGTGGGCACTGGCACGGTGATGGTGTGGGGGGGGGGGGGGGGGGGAGCATGGGAACGGTACCTAGATAACGCTGCGGTTCCCGTTCCCACAGAGCCCGGTGCGGACGGGTGAGGCCACGCACTGCCCGCGGTGGAGGGGGGAGGTGGGGATGGAGGGAGGGAGGGCTGTGGGCTGCGGGCATTGTTCTGGGGGGGTGATGGTGTGCTTGTGGTCTCTGGTTCCCACAGAGCCTGGTGCAGACGGGTGAAGCCATGCACTGTCCACGCTGCGGCATCGTGGTGCAGAAGAAGGGCGGCTGTGACTGGATCCGCTGCCCCGTCTGTCACACCGAGATCTGCTGGGTCACCAAGGGCTGTCGCTGGGGACCTGGCGTGAGTGGCACATCTGGGGGGGGACCTGGGGCAAGGGTGGGGCAAGGGTATGGGGACACACACCTGGGACGGACACACACACACACACGGCTGGGGGGGTGGGGGGGCTGAGAGCAGCATCAGTGGGATTGACAACATCTAGCAGACATCTGGGGGAGCCAACAACATCTGGGGGCCCAACAACATCTGGAGCTTGGTGTTGAGTACACACCTGGGGCATGGACAACTCCTGTGGGCAGACCAATACCTTGTGGGTCGGCAATGGGTGTGGCAATACCACTGCATTTCGTTGTCTCTGTACTGTACACTGACAATGACAATTAAAGTTGAATCTGGATCTGGATGAGCACACCTCATCTGTGGTCTGGGATCAGAATCAACATCTGGAGGTAATGCTCCACATCTGGAACAGGGCTCTGCCTGCATCTGGGAGATTCAAATTTGGGGGGCAGGGAGGGCTCAACATCTGGAGGGGTTCAACACCTAGAGGGCAGGGGATGTACAACAGCTGGGTGAGGGGGAGTCTTTAAACATCTGGGTGGGGGAATTGTACAACATCTGGGTGGGTGGGGTAATTGTTTGCCCGGTGACACTGACACTCTCTCCCCCCTCTCCCCAGGGTCCGGGTGATACCAGTGGGGGCTGCCGTTGCCTGGTGAATGGCCAGCGGTGCCACGCTCTCTGCCAGAACTGCCACTGACCGGGGAGGCGTGGCACCATCTCCGGCACCGCTGTACGCCGGTGATCCAGATGTTCGCGGAGATGACGGGTGGCCAAGGAGCCTCCGGAAAACGTTGGGGAACGCTGTCAGTGTCGGAACGCCGGCTCCGGGCAGGCGGTGGGATTGGCACGGCATCTTCACCGCAGGTCGCAGTCGGCAAGAGGCAGAACGGTCCCGGCGGGACGGGTTGGCAAATGGCGGCCCACCCTGGCACCGCCGTGTCCGTCTCACTGAGACATGTAGTGGCCTCTCTCACAACTTCCCACTCAGTGGAGAGGAGGGAAGGCACCGTTCCCCCGATCGCTCACGGCCGAGGGTCAACGAGGGACACATCCGTTACCACTGGGTCACCAACACCAACGTTGCCCAAAATGCCGGAGGAACCCAGCGGCTCAGGCCGGGCCAGCTCTTATTGTAACACGTGTGCGCTGAGCTAAGGCGAAAAGCTTCGAGGCACAAGGAACCGCAGACGCTGGGATCTGGAGCAAAGCACAAAGTGCTGGAGCAACTCAGCTGGTCAGGCAGCATCTGGGGAGGGACTGGACAGGCAATGTTTTGGGTCGGGGCACTGCTTCAGACCGATAGATAGACTGGTGGGGGGAAAGCTGGAATAGAGAGTTGGGGGCGGGACAAAGTGATAGTTGGATACAGGTGAGGGGGTGAGATGGGCAGATGGGTGGGTGGTGAAAGCAACAGAGGTGAAAAGGAGACAAAAGGATGTGAGATGAGGATAGAAGAGGAGGAGGGATGTGGGTGGAGGGGAGTCGGGAGGGGAGGGGTTAGATGCTAAAAGGAATCATGGTACGAGCTCAAGCCCCCGATCCAAAACATCACTCGTCCGTTCCCTCCACAGATGCTGCCTGACCTGCGGAGTTCCAACACTGTGTTGTTTGTCTGACAAATCACTTGGCCTTGGGGAACTGTGCAGCACCTTGGGGCATTGGCAGTTCCTTGTGTCTCCCACTAACCGCTTTAACATTGTCTACTTCCATCGACCACAGACCCTGCAAATATATCGCCATCCATCTGCGAAACCGCTTGGCAGCACAGGCCTTTCACAGAGGGTTTCTCTGCATCACCTCAGGCTGAATGTAACATAGAGAGAGAGAGAGAGAGAGAGGAGGGGACAAGGGCAGGGGCTGGACACACTCGGGTCAGGCTGCACCATGAGAGGGTCCCCACAGATGCTGCCTGACCTGCTGAATGTTTAAAGCACTGTCTCATCAAAATGCGAGTCTCTGCTCTGGTGTAAGTGGAGCAGACGTTGTCTTGTGGGGAAATAGAGCCAGTGTCCGTGTGCATGCAAGTGTAACCCTTCCTATCCATGCACCCGTCCAACTTTCATTTAAATGCGGTTATAGTATCTGCCTCAACTAACACCTCTGGCAGCTCGTTCCATACACCCACCACCCTCTGGGTGAGAAAGTTGCCCCTCAGGTTCCCAGGTTAAATCATTTTCCCTCTCACCTTAAACCTACGCCCTGCGGTTTTTGATTCCCCTCCCCTACCCTGTGCATTCACCTCGTCTATTCCCCCCATGATTTTGTACATCCCTGAAAGATCACCCCTCATCCTCCTGCACTCCAAGGAATAAAGTCACAGACCGCCCAACCTCTCCCTGTATCTCACGCCTGGCAACATCCTCGTAAATCTTCTCGACACCCTTTCACATGTAATGGTATATTTGCTACAAAACTGTACACAATACGCCATGCGTGGCTTCACCAACGTCTGTAACATAACATCCCAACTCCTGCGCCATCATTTTCAATGAAACATGTCCCAGCACTCCTGGATATCTCTGCTCTACAACACTCCCCAGAGCACTGCTGCTGTTTCATGTGATAGTCCTGCCCTGGATTGACTTGCCCAAATTGCAACGTCTCACACCCCATCTGAATTAAACATTACTTGCCACCCCTTGCCCCACTGTACAAGACCTGGCAGCACCCAGATGTTTAAAATGAAAAGACCATAAGACACAGGATGAGGCCATTCAGCCTATCGGGTTGACTCCACTGTTCAGTGCGGATGGGCGCACATGATGGAGCGTTTGCTGGAGATGGGGCGGAGGGGGGGGGGGGGGGGGGGGGGGGGGGGGGGCGACTGGGAGGAAAGGCCGGGACTGACAGGCAGAGAAGGAGACGGGCACTACGTCAAGGTGAGTGAGTTGTCCTCAAGGGCAGGGCAGGGCAGGTCGCCACCCAGCCATCTGGAGGCAGTGCTGACAAACCATGCCCACGGACACATGGGGGCCATTGTTTAGAGGCAAAGGATTTCATTGTTCCCTATCGGGACATATGAGAATAAAACACTGTTGACTCTTGAGGTGCCAACACCCCCCCCCCCCCCCTCTCTCCCTCTCTCTCTCTCTCTCTCCCCTCCCTCCCACCTTCCTTCCCACTCTCCCTCCATCCCTCCCAGATAATCGACACGGACTGGACACCGTGGATGGTGTCTTCCAATCAGACAGCCTTTTCCTTGGGTAGGTTCTAAAACAAAACGATACGGACTTAATGATCTAGCTTTCTAGCTTTCCCTCTCAACCCCATTCTCCTGCATTCTCCCTGTAACCTTTAAGGGTGTCAAAGATTATGGGGAGAAGGGAGCAGATCGTACACGCCCCAACATGGAGATGGTGGGAGTGGGGTGTGGACTCTCATTCTCTCTCTCTCTCTCTCTCTCACTCTGTAGCAATAGAAATAAAGTATTTTACCTTTACTGGGAGAGTGGCCAGTGGTTTGTGAACCTTCCTCCTGTGTGGGTTGTGTGCTGGGGGCCCCCCGATTCCTCATTCCCAGGGACCTGCAGGATCACACCTATGGCTCTGCAAATGTAACCGAGAGAAGCAGAGAAGCAAAAGGACACTCAGCCTCTGAAAGATAAACACAAAGTGCTGGAGTAACTCAGAGGCTCAGGCAGCATCTGGACAATTTGGGTCGGTGCCCTTCTTCAGACTCCAGCGTTTTGTGTTTCTTTTGTAAAGATAAAGATTTTGGTCTATACCACCATCTGCAATTCCTTTTTTATCACATTCATCCTTTAATCTGACTGACCACTTAAGATCTTTCACCTGTGAATGGGTGGTATTGAGGGAGCGCCACACTGGGTTTTTTTTTTTAACCAAAAATAAATTGAATCAATTATTTACTAGGATAATGTGTAAGAAAGAATTGCAGGTACTGGTTTAAACTGAAGATAGACATAGAAAATGCTGGAGTACCTCAGCAGGACAGGCAGCATCTCTGCATAGAAGGAACGGGTGACGTTTCGGTTCGAGACCCTTCGAAACGTCACCCATTTACTAGAATAATATGTACAAACCAAGAAACCCACCACCCACAAAGTAAAACAAATATTCTTAAATATCAAATATACTGAGAATTAATCCACCCCCCGCAGTGCCCAGCGGTCCTGGATATCCCCCAGGGAGCCATCGAGGCGCACGGCCAAGTGGAGCAAGCGGCCTGGCACCACTTCCTGGATCTTTAGGATCTCAGGCCGGAAATTCGGGGCCAACAAAATGGCCAACCCACTGGAAATGGAGCTGAGGTGGCTCATGAAGACCTCGCCACCCCACTCCAGGAGCCAGGTGGACTCATCTACTGGGGTAGTGTGGGTTTCCTGCAGGAAGCTCACTGCATATTTCCCATTCCTCAGGGTTGAGAGATGGTTAAACCTGTGGAGAGGCCGCCTGCTGCCATTTATGTTGTAACTGGCTACGGTGATCGCCATGTCAGGAGTACACAAGATCCCCTCACCAGTCCCCCAGTCGTTGACAGCAGAGCTGCTCCTCCCCCGACGGACCCCAGGTCTTACCTTCCGGATCTTGGCTACAAGGGACGGTCTACTGCTCCCTCTACCCTCAACAGGAGCGACGCTGCTCTCGGCCTTAGCGTCCCTTTGCAGGTCGTTCCAAAAAGGACCCGAGCTGACTACGCCGGTCGTTCTCCTTCACCCCCTTCGATCCCTTGCCCCTCCCTGTATTTTTGAGGATGAGGTTCAGCAAGCTAGTGAGGCCGTGTAAGTTCGGCCACCGGAGGGAGGCCAGACTGGGCCGATGTTGGGCTCCTTTGGTGGCCGTGATGAACTCGCGGGTCTCCTCTACTGGAATGGGTGGAGTGGCGTCGGGGGGAGCGAGAACATCCATTAGCTCATTGACCGAGGAGTCCCCTTCCACCCACTCACTGCAGATGTATCCCTCGACACACACCCTTAGTGCTCAATACTCCCACCTCACCCTGTGCAGTGGTTGCCTCTGCCCCACCCGCTGGTCTCTCCATCTCAGTCCCAACTCTGGGACCAGCGGCAGAGGGGCTTTCCCCAGATGTACCCAAGGAGTCCAGATCATCGACAGTGGGAACGGCTATCCCTCCCCCAGTTGGGCCCAAAGATCTTTGGTTGGGCCCAGAGTTGGTGCACCAGACTCATGGAGTCCCTCTGGAGCCAAGTCCTGAGGGAGAGAAGGGGTGGTTTCCCCATCCCCCTCCCTGCCTACACTCTAACTGCAGAGGCGTGCTCTGCACCTCATCCTGGGTGGGTTTCTCTTGGGCTTCCTCGGGTGCCTGATGCGGGACCCCCTCCGCAACAGGAATTTCCCCCTGCTCCATAACACCCGAGTGGTCCCCATCGCCACCCTCCCCAGAATCCCCTCCAGAACATGGGAATGAGGCACGAACCAGAGGGCGGGGGTCTTCCTCCACCACAGTACTCCCCTCCCCCTGGAGGATTCCCGTTCGGCCCCCTTCCTCTCCTCTCCTCTCCGGAGAGAATTCTCCTTTTCTTTGGAGCGAAGGAGCTCGCAGGCTCTGGGGTCACCTGAGCAACCCTCGTCTGCGGCTCCCCCTCCTCCCGCCCATTCCCCACCGCCCCCGGCTGGATTATGGGGCTTGCGGACTCCAGGTGCTTAACTTTCTTGGCCACCTTCTATTGACCCTCCCCACCCTGCGCAACCCCAGGTTCCCCGACTGAACTACGGGGGGGGGGCGGGGTGGTGAAGGGGAAGGGCGGTTAGTGGCACGGCTGGCCCGGGATTTGGGGCAATTCCTCCGAATATGCCCCACTTCCTTACAGGCATGGCACCTTGGGCGCTCCAATGTCCCGTCAACTTCCTCCTCCCAGTCCAGCAACGTCGTCAGCTGGCGCCGGAGGGAAACAACGTGCCGCAGCTACTTCCTGCGGAACCCCTGGTATATCGGGGTGATGCCCAGGAGTACCTTCCCCAGGGTGTGAAGGTGGGGAAGGGGGGCCTCATTTGTGATGCAGGGCTCATGTAGCGTGGGGCCGGTTCTCGGGAAGGGACCCGGGCCGTAGGTCCTGTGAGCAATTCCGACGGAACGGGGGTAAGCTCGGCCGGAATCGCTCCACGCACACGCCTCTCCTCGATACCCTCCGTGACAGGATGAGGACCGTCCACCCTCACAGCCACAACACCCCCCTCCCCCTGTGGAGCAGCGCCCTGGCTGAAGCTGACCAGATTCCTGGCTTTAAGTAGATCTTCATAAAAGCCAGGCAACTCTACTGGTACCAAAACCTGCTGGCACTCGCGCATGCTCCGCAGGTCAACAGGGTCAGTGAATATCAGCGCCGCACTGTGGGGGGAGGGTGAGGGAGCGCCACACCACTGTTTTGACCGTCCACAATCTATTTCCTTACTGTATAAACGACTGGAATCAGCGCAAACTGGGCAGAGAACAACATTTTATTCCGAGCATCACCTTGAACACCTCCGCCAACTTTGTACACAAACTCCGTGGGCTGAACCGTAACAACAGCAGCACACCCAGTAAACAGTCCCTCACCCCCACCTCTCCCCTCCAGGGCCCTCCTCCACAGCCGGGAATCGGGAGAGACGGGAGAAGGGGTCTGTGCAGCCTATGGGCACCTCCCCTTGACCGGATGTCGGGGTGCTCTCTCTCTCCCTGACCCGTGTAAACTGAGACACTCAGCGTCTGTGGGGGTGGAGATCCACTTCCCTGTGAGGGTGGGGCACCCAGTGGCGGAGGGAATGGAGCTCCCGGGGGTGGGGGATGGAGCACCCAGGGGTGGGAGGATGGAGCACCCAGGGGTGGGAGGCTGGGGCACCCAGGGGTGGGGGAGAGAATGGGGCACCCAGGGGTGGGGGATGGGCACACCCAGGGGTGGGGGAGAGAATGGGGCACCCAGGGGGGGTGGGAGGAGCACCAGGGGGGGGGACCCAGGGTGGGGGGAGATTCTCCCCTCACTTCCAGAAGACGACGTTCCAGAGCAGCAGCCAGCAGGGGTAGATGAAGAGGACGAGGAAGGGGTAGGTGATGGCCCGGTACAGGTGGTGGTCCAGGATGGAGTCAGCCACAGCGTGCAGGAAGAGCTGCCAGCACTCCAGCACCGACAGCGGCGTCTCCAGCAGGTGGTGGTACAGAGAGATGCACAGGAGCAGCACCACCGCAGGGGACATCAGCAGCAGCAGCAACGCACTTAGTGCCCTGGGTGGACCGGGGGCAGGGGCGGGGCGGGGGAGAGGAGGGGGGGGGGGGGAGAGGAGGGGGAGGAAGGGGAGGAGGGGGGAGGGGGGAGGGGGGGGGGGGGGGGGGAGGGAGGGAGAGGGAGAGGGGGGGGAGGGGCAGAGGGCGGAGGGGGGAGAGAGAGGAGGGGGGAGAGAGGAAGGAGGGAGAGAGAGAGGGGAAGAGAGGGGTGAGAGAGTGGAAGAGAGAGAGGGGCAGAAAGGGAGAGAGAGGGGTGATACAGGGAGAGAGGGGGGGAGAGAGAGGACGGGGACAGAGAGAGGACGGGGACAGAGAGAGGAGGGAGGAGAGGAGGGGGGAGAGAGAGAATAGGGGGCGAGAATGGGGGGAGAGAGAGGAGTGGGGGGGCAGAGAGAGGAGGGGGCAGAGAGAGGAGGGGGGAGAGAGAGGAGGGGAGAGAGAGGAGGAGGGGAGAGGAGAGAGGAGGGGGAGAGGAGGAGAGAGAGGGGGGGGGAGGAGAGAGGGGGGAGAGAGGAGAGAGTGGAGTGAAAGAGAAGCAGTTTTAAAATCACTGTACAGTTCCCGACAGCTCTGCCACACCAGAGAGAGAGAGAGATGGTTGGGATGGGAGCTTCAAGTTCCTGAGTGTGAATATGGCCAACAATTTGACCTTGTCCAACACTGATGCTCAGGCCAAGAGCACACCAACGCCTCTCCTCCCTCAGAAGACCAAGGAGGTTCGGCACGTCTACAAGGAATCTCACCAACCTCTACAGACCCACTGTGAATGGCGTCCTGCCTTGGTTTATTAAGACAGGATTATTATTGTACTGAGGTACAGTGAAAAGCTCCTTGGCTGCGTGCCATCCAGTCAGAGAAAAGACCAGACGTGATTACAATCAAGCCGTCAACAGCGTACACATACAGGAATAAGGGAGTAACGTTTAGTGTAAGATAAAGTCCGAATATAGATATCCTGAGTGTCTCCAGTGAGATGGTTGGTAGCTCAGGACCGCTCTCTAGTTGTGGTAGGACGGTTCAGTTGCCTGATAACAGCTGGGAACAAACTGTCCCTGAACTTGCAGTAGTCTATGAGGGTATGAGAGAGGATCTCGCTCAAGTTGATTGGAGCAGGTTATTTGAGGGGAAAGGAACATCAGCCAAGTGGGATGTTTTTAAAAGCATCCTGCCAAAAGCTCAGGATATGCACGTCCCTGTTAGAGTGAAGGGCAAGGCAGGCAAACGTAAGGAAGCTTGGCTGACCAGAGAAATTTGAGGCCTTGATCAAGAATAAGAAGGATGCTTGGGACAGGGATAGGCAGCTTGGATCAAGTGCATCCCTGGAGGAGTTTCAGCAACTAAGGGGCAAACTAAAAAAGGAAATCAAAAGGGCAAAATGAACCCAGGAGATAGCTCTGGCTGATAGCATTAAGGACAATCCCAAGGGATTTTATAAATTCATAAATGGAAAAAGGCTAACTAGAGAGAGTGGGACCCCTCAGGATTCAAAGCGGTCGCCTCTGGGTGGAGCCACAGGAGATGGGCAAGGTCCTCAATGAGTATTTCTCCTCTGTATATATCGAGGAGAAAGACAGTAGGACGGAAGAACTTGGGGCTGTCAATGGAAGTGTCTTGAGAGCAGTCAGGGTTGCCATCGAAGAAGTACTGAAGGTACTGTCGTGTATGAAGGTAGACAAATCTCCAGGGCCTGATCAGATATATCCGAGGACATTGTGGGAAACTAGAGGAAATTGCGGGAGCCCTGGTTGAAATTTACGAGTCGTCTTTGAATACAGGAGAGGTGCCAGAAGACTGGAGGGTGTCAAATGTTGTGCCTCTATTCAGGAAGGGCTGCAGGAAAAATGCTGGGAACTATAGGCCAGTGAGTTTAATATCTGTAGCTGGAAAGTTATTAGAGAGTATTCTGAAGGATAGGATATACAGGCATTTGGATGGGCAAGGGCTGATTAGGGATAGTCAGCATGGTTTTGTACGTGGGAGGTTGTGTCTCACAATCCTGATTGAGTTTTTTGAAGACGTGACCAAAAAGGTCGATGAGGGCAGAGCTGTAGATGTTGTATACATGGACTTCAGCAAAGCATTTGACAAGGTTCTGCATGCTAGGCTGCTCTGGAAGGTTAGATCGCATGGGATTCAAAGAGAGATAACCGAATGGTTAGAAATTTGGTTTCATGGAAGGAAGCAGAGGGTGATGGTGGAAGGTTGCTTCTCGGACTGGAGGCCTGTGACTAGTGGTGTGCCTCAGGGTTCCTGTTTGTTATCTACATCAATGATTTGGATGAGAGCACACAGGGCAAGATTAGCAAGTTTGCTGATGATATAAAAGTGGGTGGTTTTGCAGATAGTGAAGATGGTTGTGAAAGATTGCAGCAGGATCTGGATCGATTGGCCAGGTGGGCTGAGGAATGGTTGGTGGAATTTAATACAGAGAAATGTGAGGTGTTGCATTTTGGGAAGTCTATCAAGGGCAGGACATACACAGTGAATGGTGGGGCTCTGGGGAGTGTTGTAGAGCAGAGGGATCTAGGAGTGCAGGTGCATGGTTCCTTGAAGGTCGAGTCACAGGTAGATAAGGTGGTCAAAAAGGCTTTTGGCACATTGGCCTTCATCAGGCAGGGTATTTAGTACAGAAGTTGGGAGGTCATGTTGCAGTTATATAAGACGTTGGCGAGGCCACATTTAGAGTATTGTGTTCAGCTCTGGGCACCATGTTATAGGAAAGATGTTGTCAAGCTGGAAAGGGTACAGAGAAGATTTACGAGGATGGTGCTAGGATTAGAGGGTGTGAGCTATAGGGAGAGGTTGAGTAGGCTGGGACTATTCCTTGGAGCGCAAGAGGATGAGGGGTGATCTTATAGAGGTGTAGAGAATCATGGGAGGAATAGATCGGGTGGATGCACAGAGACTCTGCCTAGTGTAGGAGAATCGAGGACTAGAGGACATCGGTTTAAGGTGAAGGGGAAAAGATTTAATAGGAATCTGAGGCGTAGCATTTTCACACAAGAGGTGGTGGGTATATGGAACACGCTGCCAGATGAGGTAGTTGAGGCTGGGACAAATCCCAACATTTAAGAAACAGTTAGGCAGGTACATTGATAGGGCAGGTTTGGAGGGATATGGGCCAACGTGGGCAGGTGGGACTAGTGCAGCTGGGACATGTTGGGCCGTGGGGCGTTTCCATGCTGTATCACTCTCTGACTCCAGTCTGTTACCAGGCTATTGAACGGTCCTGTCATAAGCTTGGGTGTATTCCTGATCTTCCAACCTACATCTTTGTGGACTTTGCACTTACTAGAATCAGCACTTTCTCTGTAAGTAACAGTACTTTGTGCCCTCTGGTATTTCTCTTTGCACTACCTGTTGTACGTGTGTGTGTGTGTGTGTGGCTGGATTATACAGTGTGGCTTGACCAGATCGTGTACAAACCTTTCAGTGTTCGACCCTTCGGCCCACAATGTCTGTGCTGAACATGATGCCAACTTAAACCAATACCAATCCCACATGACAGTAATAATCTAATATCTATCACTCTCGGCTCTCTCCCTGAACCACTCCCCCCCCCCCCCCCCCCCCCCCCGATCAACTACCCACCATCCTGTGTCGTCACCCCCCAGAGATCCCCCCCACCCCCCTTCCTTTAACTTCCCCACCACCCTGGGTAACCCCATCCCTTTCACATTCCGACCCCCCCCCAACCAAAACACCCCCCATCTTCCTGGACCCCCACCCCACCACCACTGATTAAAGCCACCCCTTCTCCCCCCCCCCCCCCCCCCCTTCCCCCCCCATCGACTCCTCCCCCCCATTGAACCCCCACCTTCCTGGGTTGTCACACCCCCTCTCCCCAGTGTATCCACCCCCCAATGTAACTCTCCCTTCCCCCCGATTGACCCCACCACTTCCCTGGGTCATCCCCTCTCCCCCCTCCCACAAACTAACCCCCCTTCACCTCAATCGACCCCCCCTTTCCACCACATTGACCCCCTCCCCCCCCCCCCCCCCCGGTGTCTCACTTGTAGGGTGCGGGCTGGGCCACAGCGGCAGCGGGCACCAGGGTAACGGCCAGGATGAAGCCCAGGGAGAAGTTGACCAGGGTGATGCCCCCCAGCAGCATGGCCAGGTAGAGCACGGCGATCAGCTTCAGCTCCATCCACCCTCGCTCTGTCACAGGCGCAGGGAGATCCCTGGGGGGAGAGGGGGAGAAAGTCACACACCACATCCTCACTCCCCAACCCCAATGCTCCGTCATGGAAGAGCCCTGGGGAGACGCAGAGAAGGGAGAGTCACACACACAGAATAAACCCCAACCCACTTCCCTCCGTCAGTGCTACTGGGTGAGTCCTGGGTGGGAGACTCACATTCACACACACACACACTCATGTGAACACACACACACATACTCATATGCAGACACACAGGCTCAGACACACACTCATGCTCACACGCACACGCTCACACAAACATACTCACACTCATGTGAACACACACACACGCAGACACGCTCACACACAGACACACTTGTGAACACACACACGCAGACACATGCTCACACAAACACACAGACAGACAAGCACACACGCTCAAACACACACTCATGCGAACAAATACATGCACACACGTAGGCACACATGCACACAGACACACACGTACACACACACACGCTCAGACACACACACGTACACAGACACACACGTACAGACACATGCACACACACACACATGCACACACATTCACACAGACACACACGTACAGACACACATGCACACAGACACACACACACGCACACAGACACACACGTAGACACACACGCTCACACAGACACACACGTACAGACACACATGCACACAGACACACAGGTACACAGACACACACGTAGACACACACGCTCACACACACACACGTACACAGACACACATGCACACACGCACCCTTCGGCCCACAATGTCCATGCTCAAGATGATGCAGATTAAACTAATCTCTGCCTGCACATGTTCCGTATCCCTCCATTCCCCGCTTATCCATGTGCCTCAAAAAGCCTCTTAAACACCATTATTCTACCTGCCTTCACCACCACCCCTGGCAACTCATTCCAAGCACCCACCACCCTCCTTGTACATCTCTAAATGCTTGTCTTATAGCCATGACCTCTAGTCTTTGATATTTCAACCCTGAGGAAAAGGTTCTAACCTTCAACCCTATCTATGCCTCCCATCATTTTATAGACATCTATCAGGTCTCCTCTCAACCTCCCACTTTCTAGAGCAAACAATCCAACCTCTCCCAGTAGCTGAAACCCTCTAATCCAGGCAGCGTTCTGGTGAACCTCCTCTGCACCCTCTCCAAAGCCTCCACATCCTTCCTGTATTGGGGCGACCAGAACTGCACACAATCCTCGCGATGTGGCCCGCCCAAAGCCTTATAAAGCTGCATCATAACTTCCTAACTCCTCTACTCAAAGCTCCAAGCCGAGCAAACCTTCATCACTCTGTCTACTTACAGGGAGCCGGAGTCTCGGAGCCCAGTGCTCTGTATGTTGATGGTCATTAGGATGCAGCCATTTACTGGATAATCTCAGATAAACACAAAAAGCTGCAGTAACTCAGCGGGGCAGGCAGCATCTCTGGAGAAAAAGAATGGGTGACGTTTCGGGTCCCCTAATTTTAGGAAGGACATTCTTGCTATTTAGGTTCACAAGGTTAATTCCCGAGATGGCGGGACTGTCAAATGCTGAGAGAATGGAGCGGCTGGGCTTGTATACACTGATACCTTAGAAGGATGAGAGGGTATCTTATTGAAACATATAAGATTATGAAGGGTTTGGACACGCTAGAGGCAGGAAACATGTTCCCGATGTTGGGGGAGTCCAGAACCAGGGGCCACAGGGGTAAGAATAAGGGGTAAGCCATTTAGAACAGAGATGAGGAAATACTTTTTCACCCAGAGGAGTTGTGAGTCTGTGGAATTCTCTGCCTCAGAGGGCGGTGGAGGCCGGTTCTCTGGATACTTCCAAGAGAGAGCTAGATAGGGCTCTTAAAGATAACGGAGTCAGAGGATATGGAGAGAAGGCAGGAACGGGGTACTGAATGGGGATGATCACATTGAATGGCGGTGCTGGCTCGAAGGGTCGAATGGCCTACTCCTGCACCTATTGTCTATTGAGACCCTCCGTCATTACCTCCAAACTTCCATGCATCAGCTCACGCTTGTCTGTAGTAATCTCCATCACCAATCCCACACTCAAATCCCCAACTGATCTATACCTTCCTGTACCTAGACACAACCTTCCACACTTTCCACAACTCGGCTCATTTTTGTCTAGTTTACAGATACAGCATGGAAACAGGCCCTTCGGCCCACCAAGTCCACGCCGACCAGCGATCACCCAGTCACACTAGTTCTGTGTTATCCCACTCTCTCTACACTCCCTACACACTAGGGGCAATTTACAAAGGGCCAATTAACCTACAAACCCGCACACCTTTGGGGTGTGGGAGGAAACCGGAACACCTGGGGAAAACCCACAGGTTCACAGGGAGAACATGCAAACTCCACACAGACAGCACCCAAGATCAGAATGGAACCCGGGTTGTGTTACTCCTTCAACTCATCCCCCCACCCCCCATCTCCCCCACCCTCACCCCTCCCCCATCTCCCCCCATCCTCACCTCTCCTCCCACCCACCCACTACCCCCCCCACCACCTTCATCCCTCCCCCTCACCCCTCTTCCCCCTCATCCCCTCCCCTCCCTCCCTCTCACCCCATCTTCCCCCCCATCCACATGCTCACAAGCCCCGTACACTCAGTCAACCCCCAGTCCTCCCCCCCCCCCCTCCACCCCCCGTGTGGGTACCTCTGTGTGTTGTGGGGCAGGGCGAGGCCGGCCACGTAGATGGCGATGGAGGTGAGGACCACGGCCTCGGTCTCGGAAACGGGGAAGTGTTCAGTGGCGGTGCCCTGGCACAGGAGGGGCACGAAGTACAGGGCCAGCCCCATGGCGTGGCTGATCAGCAGCGGCGTCACCATCGTCAGCAACCCGGGGCGCGCACCTCCTGGAGACAGGGCACGGTGATGGGGGGGCACGCTCCCTCCACTCTCCCTGCCCACCCTCCTCCCCAACCCCACCCACCCTCACCCTCGCCCTCACTGCCCCTCCCACATAGTGCTGCCCCTCCCTCACACCACCCCCGATGGGGACCATGACAGCAGCCACCTCGTGGCGATCCCCGGATACGACGGCACGACGCACTCTGGGACGGGTCGGGCCACCAGGTCTGTCAACATGTTGGACGACAGAAGCCGACAGCGAGCGAACGACCCCCACCGCCTCCCCACAAACCCTCCCTCGCCCCCCCCACCCACTGCACCACCACCCCCTCCCTACTGCCCCTCCCTCCCACACTGACTGGAGTATATACCCCCCCCCCCCCCCCCACCGCCCCTCCCTCCGTACCTCCTCCATTGGCTCCTTCTGACTGCTGCTCCCCTTGGACAGTTTGATCCACAGGTCGAGAGCGTGCAGGTTGTGTTGAGGAAATCACCGGCCTATAGAACAGCAGCCTGGCCCACATTACCCACCCCACATTACCACCCCCCCCCCCCCCCCCCCACACCCCCCGCATTTCCACATCTCTCTACGGCTAGGAGTCGGCGTGAGGTAGCAGCAATGCAGGCCCTTCGGCCCGCAACGTCCGTGCTACCACACCGTTCCCGGCCCATTGTCTCAGTGCACACGCTGTGTCGTGTGTGTTGCGCGAGTGTCTGCCCCACCACCCCCTTCTGGCCCTAGAGGAGGGGGGGGAGAGAGGAGGGGGGGGAGAGGGGGGAGGGGGGGGGAGAGAGGAGGGGGGAGAGAGAGGAGGGGGGAGAGAGGAGGGGGGAGAGAGGAGGGGGGAGAGAGGAGGAGGGGGGAGAGAGGAGGGGGGAGAGGATGGATGGGAGAGAGAGGAGGGGGAAGAGAGGAGCGGAGGAGGGGGGGGGAGGAGAGAGGGGGGAGGGGGGGGGAGAGGAGGGGGGGAGGAGGAGGGGGGAGGAGGAGGGGGGAGGAGGAGGGGGGGAGGAGGAGGAGGGGGGGAGGAGGAGGGGGGGGAGAGGAGGAGACAGGGGGAGGGGGGGAGGAGAGGAGGGAGGTAGAGAGGAGAGGAGAGGGAGAGAGGGGAGGGGGCGGGGGAGAGAGGAGGGGGGGGGGAGGAGGCGGGGAGAGAGGAGGGGGAGAGGAGGGGGGGGGAGAGGAGGGGGGAGAGAGGAGGGGGGAGAGAGGAGAGGGGGGAGAGGGGGGGGAGGAGAGGGGGGGAGCGAGGGGGGGGGGGGGGAGGAGGGGGGAGGGGGGGGAGGAGGGGGGAGAGAGGAGGGGGAGGAGGAGGAGGGGGAGAGAGAGGGGGGAGAGGAGGAGGGGGGAGGAGGAGGGGGAGGAGAGAGGGAGAGGGGGGTGAGGGGGAGGGGAGGAGGGGGGAGAGAGGAGGGGGGGGAGAGAGGAGGGGGGGAGGGAGGAGAGGAGGAGGAGGGGGGGAGAGAGGAGGGGGGAGAGGAGGAGGGAGGGAGGGGGGGGAGGGAGGAGAGAGAGAGGAGGGGGGAGAGGATGGGGGGAGGGGGGAGAGGAGGAGGGGGGAGGGGGAGGAGGAGGGGGGAGCGAGGAGGGGGAGAGAGGAGGCGGGAGGAGAGGATGGGGGCTTGGGAGAGGAGGAGGGGGGGGGGGGGGGGGGGGAGAGTAGGGGAAGGGGGAGAGAGGGGGTGGGGGGGAGGGGAAGGAGAGGGGGGGGAGTAGGGGTCCAAGGGTGAAAGGATATGGTGAGCAGGAGGATGAGGAGGAGGAAGATGAAGGCGGGCATGTAGAGGCCGATGGAGACGAAGCGGGTGAGGCTGGGCAGCAGGTAGAAGAAGTACGACTGGTGGAGACGCTCCAGCAGGTTGTTGAGCTTCCGCACCATCCCCTCAAACAGCCTGCGGCCGGGAGAGAGACAGTGTCAGAGAGCCCGGCCTAGCCTACAGCCCAGTAATACCCAGCCCAGCCTGTCAGCACTATACCAGCCGCACCCGTCCCCCATCACTGATTGATCCCCTGCTCAGCATTCCCCCTCCCCCCTCCCCCTCCCAAACATCACATACTGTCCCTGATCCTGAACACACCCCACTCCCCTTTCCCCCACCCCCTTCCCCTAGTCCTGTCTTCACCAGTTCTCCCCACCGTCCCCTTACTCTGTCCCCACCCCCATCCCGTCCCCCCCCCCCCTTCCTCCTGCCCCAGCCCCATCCTCTCCCCCCCCACCCCCCCCCAGCCCCGTTCTCACTTGCCAACGGTGACCATGTCGAACTTGTCCCCGTCCCCCCCCCCTCTACTCCCCCCCGCCCCCCCAGCCCCGTTCTCACTTGCCCAAGGTGACCATGTCGAACTTGTCCCCGTCCCCCCCCCCCCCCCTCTACTCCCCCCCGCCCCCCCAGCCCCGTTCTCACTTGCCCACGGTGGACCATGTCAAACTTGTCCCCATCCCCCCATATACTGCCCAGCTCTCCCCCCCCCCCCCCCCCCCCCCCCCCCCCTCCCCACAGCCCCGCTCTCACTTGCCCACGGTGACCATGTCGAACTTGTACTGGCGGAAGCTGTTGATGCCGCGGACGGTGACGGCCTCGATGTGGTAGCGCAGGAAGAGGCCGTGGTCTCCCTGGGCCTTGCCCGAGCCCTGCTTCAGCACCATCAGCAGCAGCGTGTGCAACGAGTGCAGGTACCCCTCCAATGTGTCCACATCTGACCGCGGCAGCTGCAACACACACACACACACCCTCAGCACCAGGGACACACAGAGAGGGAGTGGACGGGGGCCGGTGGGCTGGGAGCTGGAGATAGTGCAGCAGCCGGGGGGAGGGGGGATCGCGTGGATCTGTCCTCGCTGGAGACCCCAGGAGGTGGACGAGCGCGCGGATCAGACGCGGACTGCAGTGGCACGGAGCGGTGGAGCTGCACTGGAGGACACCGACAAGGTCGCATGGCCAGACCAACCCCTGCAACTCCCACCCGGTGCCCTTTATCCTGTATCTGTACACTGTGGACAGCTTGATTGTGATCATGTACAGTCGTTATACTGACTGGTTGGCGCCCAACAAAAAAAGCTTTTCACTGTATCTCGGTACACGTGGCAGTAAACTAAACTATACTAAACAAAGGGCCTTTAAGGCCAAGGTTAGTTGTATAGGGCTCTGGTGAGACCACATCTGGAGTAGTGTGTACAGTTTTGGTCTCCTAACTTGAGGAAGGACATCCTTGTGATTGAGGCAGTGCAGCGTAGGTTCACGAAATTTATCCCTGGGATGGCGGGAATGTCATATGAAGAAAGATTGAAAAGACTAGGCTTGTATTCACTGGAGAAGGGTTTTGTCTGAAAAAGGGTTTCGACCCGAAGCGTTGCATATTTCCTTCGCTCCGTAGATGCTGCCTCACCCGCAGAATTCTCCAGCATTTTTGTCTACCTTGTATTCACTGGAGTTTAGAAGGACGAGGGGGAAATCTTATAGAAATATATACAATTATAAAAGGACTGGACAAGCTAGATGCAGGAAAAATGTTCCCAATGTTGAGCGTGTCCAGAACCAGGTGCCACAGTCCAAGAATAAAGGGGAGGCCATTTAAGACTGAGGTGAGATAAAACGTTTTCACCCAGAGAGTTGTGAATTTGTGGAATTCTCTGCCACAGAGTGCAGTGGAGGCCAAGTCACTGGATGGATTTAAGAGAGTTAGATAGAGCTCTAGGGGCTAGTGGAATCAAGGGATATGGGGAGAAGGCAGGCACAGGTTATTGATTGGGGACGATCAGCCATGATCGCAATGAATGGCTGGCTCGAAGGGCCGAATGGCCTCCTCCTGCACCTATTTTCTATGTTTCTATGTTAGACTCGATCTTGAAACTCGAAGGGCACAAAGGGTGCCAGAAACATGGCGACTGCCTTCTCCCACATAATCCATATTCCACCATTCCCTGTACATCCCTGTGCCGATCTAAAAAGCTCTTAAACACCACTATCATATCTGCCTGCACCACCTCCCCTGGCAGCACCAGTTCCAGGCAGTCACCACCCTCTGTGTAAAATACTTGGCCCGCACATCCCCATTGAACTTTGCCCCTCTCAACTGAAAGCTAGGACCAGAACTGCATCCAACTGCAGCCGAGCCAAAGTTTATAAAGCTGCATCACAGCGTTGACATTTCCACCCCGTCTACTCTATCCGTGCCTGGCATCATTTCATACACTTCCATCACATCTCCTCTCAGCCTCTGACCCCCTCGATAAACAATCCAAGCTTGTCCAACCTCTTCTTATAGCTAATACCCCCTAATCCAGGAAATGAAGAACTTGGTGGGCACAAGGGCCTGTTTCCACACTGTATCTCTGAACCAAGCTCAACTAGGTGGAAACATCCTCCCCACATCCTCCACCTGAGGAACTGCAGATGTTGCCTTACAAAAAAAAGACAGGAAGTGCTGAAGTAATTCAGCGGATTAGGCAACATACTTGGTGCGGGCAGCACCCACCTCACTCACCCTGGATGGTGCAGATGACACTCACCTCGCCCTGGTTGCTACACCCACCTCGCCCTGGGTGCTACAGATGGCACCCACTTTACCCTGGCTCCTACACCCACCTCACCCTGGGCACTACACCCACCTCACCCTGGGGGCTATACCCACTTTACCCCGAGCGCTACACCCACCTCACCCTGGGGGCTATACCCACTTTACCCTGGGCACTACACCCACCTCACCCTGGGGGCTATACCCACTTTACCCTGGGCGCTACACCCACCACACCATGGGTGCTATACACCCACCTCACCCATGGGTGGCGCAGACAACACCCACCTTGCCCTGGATGGTGCAGAGGACGCCATTCTTCTGGCAGAAGGATGAGAAGAGGTTGACCAGGTCGAGGTTGGGCAGCTGGCCGTTCAGCCCCTCCACGCTGATGTCGAAGCTGGTGACGACGTCGCTGCTCATCTCCACGGTGATGGCGGCCTGGATGGTGCCAGCCCGGCCCTGCATTGCCGACGAGCTGATCTCTGTGGCGGCGGGACGGAGAGTGTCAGTGACCGGGGAGAGACCGTGCAAAGTTGGGGGCACAGACGCCGGGATAGGGCGCATGTGGGGAGCACGTTCCCACTAGTTTAGTTTGGAGATACAGCGCAGAAACACGCCCTTCAGCCCACCGAATCCGCACCGGCCCTCGACCCCCGCACATTAACACTATCCGACACACACCAGGGACAATTTACATTTACACCAAGTCAATTAACCTACAAACCTGTACGTGTTTGGAGTGTGGGAGGAAACCGAAGCACCCGGAGGAAACTCATGCGGTCACGGGGAGAACGTACAAACTATGTACAGACAGCACCCATAGTCAGAATCAAACCCGGGATTCTTGCACTGTAAGGTGAGGTGTTGGGTGGTGTGGGTGATGGGGATGGGGCTGGGGAGGGGTGTAGTGATGGGAACGGGAACCAGGATGAGGCGGTGGATGCTGACCTGTAACGTTAACGTCGTGGTAGGCCTCGAGCCAGGCCTCCATGCCTATCATGTCGTGCTCATTGAAGAGGAAGATGATGTCCTTGGCCCAGTAGATCTGACCTGTGGGGAGATGGGGATAGAGGCTCAGCTTAATGTCCGCACACACACACACACCATCAATGAGCTCACACACACCATCAATCTCACACACACACCATCTATCTCACACACACACACACCATCAATGAGCTCACACACACACACACCATCAATGAGCTCACACACACACACACCATTAATGAGCTCACACACACACACACCATCAATCTCACACACACACACCATCAATCTCTCACACACACACACCATCAATGAGCTCACACACACACACACCATCAATCTCACACACACACCATCAATCTCACACACACACCATCAATCTCACACACACACCATCAATCTCACACACACACCATCAATCTCACACACACACCATCAATCTCACACACACACCATCACTCTCACACACACACCATCAATCTCACACACACACCATCAATGAGCTCACACACACACCATCAATCTCACACACACCATCAATCTCACACACACACCATCAATCTCACACCCACCATCAATGAGGTCTCGGCACCCTCTCCAGCACCAGCTCCAAACACCGCCATCCTGTGCGCTTAGCTTGTCTTAGACTTGGGCCCTTCGGCCCACCATGTCTACACTGAACATGGTCCAAGTTAAATTGATCTACTCTGCCTGCACATGATTCTTATCCCCCCATTCCCAGCATATCCATGTTCCCATCCTATTTTTTAATTTTTTTATTTATTTTTATTAGAAGCAATTGTACACGGATAAATCGCTCGGCATCTACAATTATTGTACAGCTTCATTTTTTTCCAAATTTTATCATAACAAACACACAGTAGACAGAGAACAAAAAAACAACAATTAAAGAAACGAAAAAATAAATAAATAAAAATAAAATAAAAAATCGAATAAAAACAAAAACAAACTAACAAACCCAAAAACAAACAAACAAACAAACAAAACAAACAAAAAAAAGGGCTCTTAAACACCACTATCGTATCTGCCTCTACCACCACTCCTGGCAGCGCGTTCCAGGTACCCACGTGTAAAATTCTTGCCTCACGCCTTTCCCCCTCTCACCTTATAACAATGCCCTCTAGTGTTGGACATTTCCACCCTGGGGAAAGGTTCTGACTCTCCCAATCTGCGCCTCTTATAATTGTGTATATTTACTTAAATCCGGTCTCCCTCATCCTCAAATGCTCCAGAGAAAGTAAATGAAAGTAATGGTAAAAGTTAACGATAAAAGCTACAAGCTGAAAGTAGACAGCTGAAAGTGAACCGCTGTGAGGAGGGGGGGGGGGGGGGGGGGGGGGGGGGGGGGGAGAAAAAGGAAACCTGGCACAGGCTACTTTGTAACTTTGTCAGTGCCCTTTATGTGGTGACTATTGCATACAAGTGACAATAATGTATACAATTCAATTCAAGTACGGTACAGTGGAGTGCGGTGAGCTGGTGTGAGCAGTAAGGGACACTGACCTCGGAAGTAGGATGCGAGTGCCAGGAGCAGGCCGGCTGCCTGGCTGTTGTGCTTCATCTCCACCTGCGTGCTGAGGACGATGGACTCGGTGCTGGCCCGCCCGCGACGCCCGCAGGATGCCGTACACGTTGGTGCCCTTCACCATCTGTGGGCAAGAGCAGCCATCACATCTCTGCCCAACACCTAGTTTGCCCTCTGGCACCCAGACAGTGGCTCAGGGGAGGGGACTGGGAGAGTGAGTGAGAAGGGGGGAGAGGGAGGTGTTGGATGGGAGGGGATGGATGGGGGGGGGGGGGGGGTGCAGGAAGGAAGAGGAGAGGGAGGACGGAAGGAGAGAGGGGGGGAATGGGGAGGGGAAAGGAGGGGGAGGTGAAAGGAAAGGAGAGGGGGGGGGGAGAGAGAGAGGAGGGGAGCGAGGGGGAAGGGGAGGAGGGGGGAGGTGAAAGGATGGGGGGGGGGTGAAAGGATGGGAAAGGAAGGGGGGAGGTGGGGAGGAGGGGGGGAGGGGAGGATAGGGAGAGGGAGAGGGGGGGGGGGGGGGAGAGGGAGAGGGGGATAGGAGAGACGGGGAGAGACGGGGAGGGAGGGGAATGAGGGGGAGGAAGAGGGGAAGGAAGTTGACAGTGACAGAGTGCGTTACATACGTATCTCTCGCGGATCTCGTCGGGGAAGGGCAGGGTGCGGGAGAAGCTGTGGGCGTGGGTCTCCAGCCCAAGGCCGCTCATCGTCTTCAGCAGCCAGTCCACGGGCATCCCCCTGCACGAGAGAGGAGAGCAGGTGAGAGGAGGTCCCTCCGTCCCCATTGTTTAATTATTCTGTTTTTTTTTATTATTCTGTATCTTCTCTCTTTCTATTTTTTTGTTATTTCTTTATGCACAACTACTACGGACTGATGCAAAACTGCATTTCGTTGTACTCATACTTGTATTTGTGCGATGACATTAAAGTTGAATTGAATTGAATTGAATTGAGATAAAGGCGAGGGGAGGGGGAGGGGGGGGGGGGGGGAGGTGGGGGGGAGGCGTGGGGGGGAGGCGAGTTAAGTTTAGCGATTCAATGTGGAAGCAGGCCCTCTGGCCCACCAAGTCTACGCCGACCAGCGATTACGCCAGTTCCATCCTCCACTAGAAGGGAAATAGACAGAAGCCAGTAAACCAGGGGTGCTGCCAGGGGTGGTGGTGGAGGCAGATATGATATGCGGGGAATGGAGCGAAATGGATCACGTGCTGGCAGAGATTAGTTTAACTTGGACCGTGTTGGGCACGGACATTGTAGGCTGAAGGGCCTGTTCCTGCGTTGCACCCTCTGTGTTTGAGTAGTTTGTTGAACCCCAACCACTACGATGAGAAGTGCGAGCATGAACTCGCTCATCGTTGCCGGTTGCCGCTCCCCACCACCCCCCTCCCCACCGCCCCCCCCCTTCCCTGCCCGCTCCCCCACTACCATGCTCCGCACCACACCATGCTCCCCAAACCACCCGGCCCTCCCATGCTCATCCCTTCCTTCCCCCTCCCCCCCTGTCCACTCCCCACCACCATGCTCCCCATCGTCTCCTCCCCACTCCTGCACCCCAATCCGCCTGTACCCATCCGCCCGCATATCACCCCGTCCCCTCCCATGCACATCCTTTCCCTCCCTCCCCACCCCCATCGCCTATCCCCCCCCCTTCCCGTCCCATCCCCCCCCCTCCACTCCCCCATCCCCACCCCCCCTTCCCCTCCCCTATCCCTCCCATCCCCCCCCTCCCCCCTCCCCCCCCTATCCCCCATTCCCCTCCCCCATCCATCCACCCCCTACACCCCCTGCTTACGCTGCCCGCTTGCGGTGGCCTGAGAGCTCGCGAGCGTAGGAGAGGGCTCTGTCGCCGAAGACAAAGTTTTCATCCACCATGGTGGAGCCCATGGCGTTCTCCGACGTGTACATGCGCAGGATGAAGGGCTCGAAGGCCAGGCCCAGGAACCACGTGATGCCTGCCACGTAGCACAGGAGGCTGTGGGCACAGCACAGGGTCACACACGGCCCAAAACCCCCCCCCCCCCCCCCCCCCCCCACACACACGCACACAGGGTCACACAGTCCACACCATCACACACACCCACACACAGTCCACAGTCTCACACACACACCCCCACAGTCCACACCATCTCACACACACACACATGGTCACACCCACACCCCCCACACAGTCCACACAGTCTCACACCACCCCCACACCCCACACAGTCCACACGGTCACACCCACCCACACACAATCCATATCAACACATACACACGGTCACACATGCTCACACACACCCACACCCCGGCACACACACACACGGTCACACACGGACAAACACTGGCATCACACACAACACACAGTCAGATTCTCCGGCACAGTGCCGACCTACAGTCCATACCCATCATACACGCACACTGTGTCAGGACACATCAACGCACCACACTGACCCATAGTCAACCCCCCCGCCCCGTCACACACAGACACACACACACACACGGACGACACAAGCTGGCACAGCGCCGACAATAGCCCACACCCTGCCACACACACCCTGCACGTATATTGGCATCACACCGCACCGACCCACAGTCAAACACACATAACCCATCACCGCACCGGCCAACAGTCCATACGCCTCCTCGTCTCTCTTGCACACACACAGGGTCAGACACGGCCGGCACGACCCGGCAAGGTACATCACCGATCCAGTCAATCCCTCCATCCCAGCACCTTCTCCCCGGGGTGAGGATCAGACACAGTGTGAAGCTCCCGTTACATAGAAACATAGAAAATAGGTAAGCCATTCGGCCCTTCGAGCCTGAACTGCCATTCAATATGATCATGGCTGATCATCCAACTCATTATCCTGTATCTGCCCTCTCTCCATACCCCCTGATCCCTTTAGCCACAAGGGCCACATCTAACTCCCTCTTAAATATAGCCAATGAACTGGCCTCAACTACCTTCTGTGGCAGGGAGTTCCAGAGATTCACCACTCTCTGTGTGAAAAATGTTTTTCTCATCTCGGTCCTAAAGGATTTCCCCTTTATCCTTAAACTGTGACCCCTTGTCCTTGACTTCCCTAACATCGGGAACAATCTTCCTGCATCTAGCCTGTCCAACCCCTTAAGAATTTTGTAAGTTTCTATAAGATCCCCCCTCAATCTTGTAAATTCTAGCGAGTACAAGCCGAGTCTATCCAGTCTTTCTTCATATGAAAGTCCTGCCATCCCAGGAATCAGTCTGGTGAGCCTTCTCTGTACTCTCTCTCTGGCAAGAATGTCTTTCACCAGGATAACACACAGTTTATCACTGTATCTCGATACAGGTGACAATAATAAACAAATACAGGTCCACCACTGATTTTCCCGGCAACTGGTGTTTCAGGAAGTTGATATAATCCAGACACAATTACGAGAGCGCACTTGAAATCCCCCTGGGTAGTCCCCCTGAAAATATACCGCCTAGGCCGGGTGAGGTGGCTGATCTCGACCTCATTAGGACTTCACGGCCAATTGGCGGGTCAAATTTGGCCCCTGGTGCCGGGGCTCTGGAACTCTGGCCCAGCCGGAGCCAGCAGTTCCAGTACCGACCGCTGGATTCTTCTCAGAGGCCGTGGCCTCTGTTCGCCCAGCAAAATAGATAATCCAGCAACGGTTCAATGGTTTCTCTATTATCACGTGTACCAAGGTACCCATTCTTTTGCACACAGATCAGCAAGTCCATCACCAGTACTGAAGGCTGTGGAACCAGGCGTGCTGGGAAATCGGTGGTGGCCCTGTACTAATCCTTCAGCCAGTGGCTGTTGAAAGCCCACTCACCAGAGCGGTGCGTTCATCCTGGTGATGATGTCGGTCAGGACCTGCCGGTGGTTGGGGTCTGAGAGGAGCCCCATCTTCCCGCCTTCACCCCGGCAGCTACCACCAACGCTGCAGGACACAGAGGGAAAGGGTGTTTCAACCTCACTCTGACCGGGCAACGGTTCACAATTTATAGTAGAATTAGGCCATTTGGCCCATCGAGTCCACTCCGCCATTCGATCATGGTTTATCTCTGCCTCCTAATCCCATTTTCCTGCCTTCTCCCCATCACCCTTGACACCCATTCTAATCAAGAATCTGACGATTTCTGCCTTTAAAAACATCCATTGACTTGGCCTCCACAGCCCTCTGTGGCAATGAGTTCCACAGATTAACTACTCTCTGACTAAAGAAGTTCGTCCCCACCTTTCTAAAAGAGCGTCCTTCAATTCTGAGGCTATAACCTCTGGTCCTAGACTCTCTCACCAGTGGAAACATCCTCTCTACATCCACTCTATCTATGCCTTTCATTATTCTGTACTTTTCAATGAGGTCACCCCTCAATCTTCTAAACTCCAGCGAGTACAGGCCCAGTGCTGTCAAATGCTCAACATATGCAAACCCACTCATTCCTGGAATCATTCTTGTAAACCTCCTATGGCCCCTCTCCAGAGCCACACATCATTCCTCAGATATGGGGCTCAAATTTGTCACAGCACTTCAGATACGGCCTGACCAACACCTTATAGAGCCTCAGCATTTCATCTCTTTTTGAATTTAAATCCTCTTGATATAAATGCCAGCATTGAATTTGCCTTCCTTACTACCGATTCGATTTGCAAATTAACCTTTTGGGAGTCACCTCGGATTTTTGGATTCTCTCCATTTGGAAAATAACCTACGCCTTTATTCTAATTACCAAAATGCATGACTGCACACTTTGCTATACTGAATTACATCTGCCACTTCTCTGCCCACTCTCCTAACCTGTCCAAGTCCTTCTGCAGTGTCCTTGCTTCCTCTACGCTGCCTGCCCTTCCACCTATCTTAGCATCATCTGCAAACTTGTCCACAAAGCCCTCAATCCCCTTATGCAAATCATTAATATACAACATGAAGAGAAGCAGCCCCAGCACCGACCCTTGCCAAACTCCACTAGTCACTGGCTGCCAATCTGAAAAAGTGCCTTTTATTGCGACTCTTTGCCTTCTGCCATTCAGCCAACCCACTATCCACACTAGTAACCTCTCTTCAATATCATGGGCTCTCATCTTCCATAGCAGCCTGATATGCGGCACCTTATCAAATGCCTTCTGAAAACCTAGGTAAACCACATCTACGGCCCCCCCTCTGTCTGTCCTGCTATTAAAGAACTCCAGTGGATTCAATAGTCAATCTATCTTTAAAAGCTCTATCTAACCCTCTCTGGAAAGCATCCAGAGAATTGGCCTCCACTGCCTTCTGAGGCAGAGAATTCCACAGATTCATAACTGTGGCAGGGTTAAGAAGGAAATGCCCCATTGTTCCACATCCCATTTGGGGGGATGGTGGGGCGAAGGAATGAGGAGGGTTGATGCAGTGAGGAGGAGAGGTGAGATCATGAAAGGTGAGGGCAATGAGGGGAGTGGGGAGAATGAGGAGGGACTGGTGTGATGATGGAGGAGGATGAGGGAGTGGGGAGTAAGGAGGGGATGGAGTGAGGAGGAGAAGAGGGAGTGAGGAGAAGGAGGAAGAGGGGGAATGAGGGCGAGGAGGGAGTGAAGGGGAGAAGGAGTGAGGAGGGTGAAGGAGTGAGGAGGCAGAGGGAGGGGAGGAGAGGAGGAGTAGGAGGAGGAGGGAGGAGGGGGAGTGAGGGAGAGAGGGAGGGTGAGAGGAGGGGAAGAGTGAAAGGGAGGGAGTGAGGAGGGGAGAAGGAGGGTGAAGGGGAGGGGAGGAGGGAGGGGGAGTGGAGAGGAGGGAGGGGGAGTAGGAGAGAGGGGGAGTGAGGGTGAGAGAGGGAAGAAGGTGAGGGGGAGGAGAGTGAGGAGGAGGATGAGGGAGTGGGGATGGAGGGAGTGAGGAGGAGGAGAGGGAGGAGGGGGGAGTAGGAGGAGGAGGAGGAGGAGGAGGGGGTAGTAGGAAGAGGGGGAGTGAGGATGAGAGGGGGAAGAAGGTGAGGGGGAGGGAGTGAGGATGGGGAGAGAGTGATGAGGAGGATGAGGAAGAGGGGGAGGGAGTGAGGAGGGAGAGGGAGTGAGGAGGGGGAGTAAGGCGAAGGGGGAGGAGGAGGAGGAGGGGGAGTGAGGAGGAGAGAGTGAAGAAGGTGAGGGTGGAGGATGAGTGAGTGGGGATAGCAGCCGGCGGCCGGGCCGAATGGCCCCAGGTGGGGGGAGGGGGTGGTTCAGCCGCGCACGGTTTAGTTGCCATGACGACGGCGCGGGGCCGGGGCCCAGGCCCAGCACGCGGTCCCCGCTCGCTCACTCACTCACTCACCCGGCGCCCCGACCCCAGCCCAGCCCCACCGCCCGGACCCGCTCACCGGCTGCACCGCCCGCACCGACCTGCCGCGCCGGAAACAGCCCGCCCGCCCGGACCTCACACCGCGGGACCCGGACACACTTCCGGAACCCGCGTCCGCTGCTCAGTCGAGTTTAGAGAAGACCAGGCCCTTCGGCCCATCGAGTCCGCACCGGCCCGCGATCCCCAGCACACGGCGGGCAATCTTACAATTACACCCAAGCCAACTGACCTGCAAACCTGCACGTATTTTGGAGTGTGGGAGGAAACCGGAGCTCCCGGAGAAAACCCACGCGGTCACTGGGGCAGAACGTGCGGGGGAGGGAGTGACTGTACCCTCATCCTCCGCACAGACAGCACCCGCAGTCGGGATCGAGCTGTGAGGCAGCGACTGTACCGCTGTGTAGTTGGGGTGGAGGGAGGGGTGCCGGGTCTGTGTGATGGAGTGCGAGTTGTAGAGAGAGGGGACGCGAGGAGCTGTATGATTAAGCTCTGGGGATGGGGATGGGTGGGGGGGGCTGGTTCTTGGGTGGGAGTTGACTGTGGTGCTACCCCCCCCCACCCCTTCTGCTGCAACTGTCCCTATACCTCCTCCCTCAACTCCATCTGGGGATCTCCGCCTAGCGGAGCTGGTCCTTACCCGTAACTTTTCGTTTGACTCCTCCCTTTTCCTCCAAATCCAAGGTGTAGCTATGGGCACGCGCATGGGCCACAGCTATGCCTGCTTCTTTGTAGCGTACGTCGAACAATCTTTGTTTGAGGGGTACCCTGGCCCTATCTCCGAACTCTACCTCCGCTTCATCGACGACTGCATTGGTGCTAACACCTGCACCCATGCAGAACTGACTGACTTCATCCATTTCACCACTAACTTCCATCCGACACTCAAATTCACCTGGACCATTTCCGACATCTCCCTACTGTTTCTAGACCTCACTATCTCCATCGCAGGTGACAAGACTACTGACCGACATCTACTATTAACCCACTGACTACCATCTTCTACCCACCCTGCTTCTTGTCTCCTACTCCCAATTCCTCCTTCTATGCCACATCTGCACCCAGGATGAGGTGTTCCAAACCAGGGCATTGGAGATGTCCTCATTCTTTAGGGAACGGGGGTTCCCCTCTTCGACTATAGATGAGGCTCTCACCAGGGTCTCTTCTATACCACGTAACTCTGCCCTCACTCTCCATCCACCCACTCATTAGAAGGGCAGAGTCCCCCTTGTCCTCACCTTCCACCCTACCAACCGTCACATACAACAAATAATCCTCCGACATTTTCGCCACTTCCAACGGGATCCCACCACTGGCCACATCTTCCCATCTCCTCCCCTTTCAGCTTTGAAGCACTTTGAAACAGCTGTGAAACACGGTGGTGTGGGTGTTATGGCCTGGGCATGCATGGCTGCTGAAGGTAATGGCTCACTTATCTTCATTGAGGATACAACTGCTGATGGTAGTAGCATAATGAATTCTGAAGTGTATAGACACATCCTATCTGCTCAAGTTCAAACAAATGCCTCAAAACCCATTGGCCGGCAGTTCATTCTGCAGCAAGACAAAGATCCCAAACATACTGCTAAAGCAACAAAGGAATTTTTTCAAAGCTAAAAAATGGTCAATTCTTGAGTAGCTAAGTCAATCACCGGATCTGAACCCAATTGAGCATGCCTTTTATATGCTGAATTGAAAACTGAAGGGGACTAGCCCCCAAAACAAGCATAAGTTAAGGGTGGCTGCAATACAGGCCCGGCTGAGCATCACCAGAGAAGACACCCAGCAACTGGTGATGTCCATGAATCACAGACTTCAAGCAGTCATTGCATGCAAAGGATGTGCAACAAAATACTAAACATGACAACTTTCATTTACAAATATTGCTGTGTCCCAAACATTATGGTGCCCTGAAATGGGGGGGGGGGGGGGGGGGGCTATGTATAACCACTTGTAATTTCTACATGGTGAAACCAAAATGTATAAAAATGGCTTTTATTATAATCTGACAATGTGATTGTTTTCTATTACAAATCTCAAATTGGAGTACAGAGGCAAATAAATAAATGATGGATCTTTGTCCCACACATTATGGAGGGCACTGTATATACCACTCTAAGATCATCTTGCAGATTTCCTTTAAATCGGGAAGATTGAAAAGTATAGTCAATAGCTACAGCGACCCAGGTCAGCACAGTGGTGCAGGGGTAGGCGCTGCTGCCTTACAGCACCAAAGACCCAGGTTTGAGCCTGACCTCGGGTGCTATCTGTGTGGAGTTTGCAAGTTTTGCCTGTGACTGCAGGGGTTTCCTTCTACATCCTGAAGACGTGCAGGTTTGTAGCTTAATTGCCCCAGGTTTGTAGAGAGTGGATGAGTAAGTGGATTAACATAGAACCAGTGTGAGCGGGTAATCGATGGTCAGCATGCATTCAGTGGGCTGAAGGACATGTTTCCGTGTTGTATATCTAAACTAAAACTATAAAATAAACAACAGATTATTGGCAAAAAAAATGTTTAATCTGAAATGAAAAACAGAAAATACTGGTACAGCAGGGTCGGACATCATCTGAGAGAGAGAGAGACACACACACAGAGCACTTTGTCTCAGATTTCTCACGTCTGCAGATCTTTGATTTTTAGATAGCTGAGGTTTTGTATTTTGTTTTTAATCACAGGTTCCCAGCCTCTGCAGGTCTTTAATTTCAACAAGAAGCCAAGGCTTCAGACTTGTTATTTATCTCGGATTTCCAGAATCTGCAGGTTTGAGGCTTCAGTCTTGGTTTTAATCTCGGGTTTCCAGCATCTGCAGGTGTTTAGTCTCCACGGACAATGCTCGGTATCAGAGGGCGCCACCCATGCCCGGATGCGTGTAGTGCGGTGCGGGTGGGTCACTCCCCAGCCAGCGAGGTGACCTCCAGCACGTGCTCCCTGACCACACGGTCGAGCACGGCGTAGACGTCACGGCAGGCCTTGACCGCCGCGTCCACCATCTTCTCCAGGTGGTCCTGATGCAGGCGGGAGTTCATCTCCAGAAGGGCGATCTGCTCGGACTTGGGCAGCAGAGCCAGGGCCACCTGCGGCCCTCCCGCCGACTCCTCCACATAGCTGAGGTCCGTCAGCGGTGTGTCCTCCAGAAAGCCCGTGGAGCAGGCGCACACGTAGTCACGCATGGGGATGCCTGCGTCCACCACCGCCAACGTTGCCGCATTCACACAGGCGCAGTAGTTACCACCGTCTGCCTGCAGAATCTGGAGTGAGAAACAAGGCATTGGTGAGGCCATGTTCGTGTACAAGTAGTTGGTGAGGCCATGTTAATGTACAAGGCATTGGTGAGGTTATGTTACAGTTGTATAGTTGGAGATTAAAGTTGAGCGGGGAAAGATTTAATAGGAATTCGAGGGGCAACTTTTTTTCAATCAGAGGATCATGTGTAAATGGAACAAGCTCCCAGAGGAAGTAGTTGTGGCGTTTGACAGAAAGCCTTTGATAACGTGCCGCATGTGAGGCTGCTAAGGAAGATAAGATTACATGATATCAAAGGGCAGATACTGGCTGGATGGCAAAAGCCAAAGTGGCAATAAAGGGGGCTTTTTCTGATTGGCTGCCAGTGACTAGCAGAGAAGGACTTGGTCAGGTTGGGAGAGTGGGCAGAGAAGTGACAGATGGAATATAGTGTAGCAAAGTGTGGAGTCATGCATTTTGATAGTAGGAATAAAGGCGAAGACTATTTTCTAATTGGAAAGAGAATCCAGAAATCGAAGGTGCAAAAGGACTTGGGAGTGCTGGTGCAGGATTCCCAAAAAGTTAATCTGAAAATTGAATAGGTAGTAAAGAAAGCAAACGCAATGCTTTATTTCAAGATTTATTTCAAGAGGGCTTGTATATAAAAACAGGGATGTTATGTTGAGGCTCTATAAGGCGATGGTAAGGCTGCATTTGGAATATTGTGAGCAATTTTTGGCACCATATCTGAGGAAGAATGTGCTGGCTCTGGAGGGAATCCAGAGGGGGTTTACAAAAATGATCCCAGGAATGAGTAGGTTAACCTATGAAGAGCGTTTGTCGGAACTCGGCCTGTACTTGTGGAGTTCAGAAGCATGAGGGGGGACTTCATTGAAACATACAGAATAGTGAAAGGCTTGGATAGAATGGATGTGGTGAGGATGTTTCCACTAGTGGGAGAGTCTAGGACAAGAGGTCATAGCCTCAGAATTAAAGGGTGTTCTTCTTGGAAGGAGACGAGGAGGAATTTCTTTAGCCAGAGGTTGGTGAATCTGTGGAATTCTTTGCCACAAAGACTGTGGAGGCCTTCAGTGGATATTTTTAAAGGCAGAGATAGATAGATTCTTGATTAGTACGGAAGTCAGGGGTTATGGGGAGGGGAATGGGGTTCGGAGGGAGAGATATATCAGCCATGATTCTTCCCGCCAACCTCCCCCCCCCCACCTCCACATCTGTCTGAAGAAGGGTATCGACCCAAAACTTCACCTATTCCTTCGCTCCATAAATGTTGCCTCACCCGCTGAGTTTCTCCAGCATTTTCGTCTACCTTCGATTTTTCTAGCATCCGCAGTTCTTTCTTAAACATATCAGCCATGATTGAATGGCGGGGTAGACTTGATGGACCGAATGGCCTACTCCCATGACTTTATGTGGTACAATAACAACGTTCAAAATACTTTCGGACAGGTAAATGGAGAGGAAAGGTCCAGAGGGACATGGGCCAAACAGGTGGGACTCGCATGGATGGTTCATCTTGGTCAGCATGGACGAGTTGGGTCAAAGGGCCTGTCTCCGTGCTATGAGACTACGAGTGTTTTATTGTCATGCGTACTTAAATGGAACAATATTATTCATTAAAAAAGAGGGATGGGACTTAAGTGCCACATGAAAGTTAGTCCTACTTACTATCTGAAGAAGGGTCCCGACCCGAAGCTTTACATATCCATATTCTCTTTTTTTTTTAATGAATATTATTGTTCGATTTAAACCAGCATCTGCAGTTCCTTCCTACACAGGTGGGCAGAGGAATGGTTGTTGGAGTTTAATGCAAATAAGTGTAAGGGGTTGTAGTTTGGGAAGTTCAACCAGGTCTGGACGAGGTGGAAGCCGGTGCCAGAGGTCAGTTCCCCTTACCTGCACATAGATGTCGATCTGGGAGCGCGGGTAGAGCTGCGTTAAGATGGCAGCCTCAAAGGTCTGCTTCAGGTGCAGGGTCATCTCAGTGGACTTGCGGTCACCATGAGGCCTCCTCTTCCTCTCGCCAGTGCTGAAGGTGGCCATGCTGTACTGGCAGTTGACTGCAGCCTTGTCATGGAGGGCCTTGCTACGCCCACCGCGGATCTGAGGCAAGAGAGTTTCATTGTCACACACACTAAACTTGCTGCATTCAACAAAACCAATAAATATACAATCATTTAATAACTGGCATGGTAGCCCAGCGGTAGAGTTGCTGCCTTACAGCGCCAGGGACCCAGGTTCGATCTTGACTACAGAGGCTTTCTGTACGGGGTTTGTATGTTCTCCCCGTGACCTGCGTAGGTTTTCTCCGGGATCGCCGATTTCCTCCCACACTCCAAAGACGTACAGGTTTGTTGGTTAATTGGCTTTGTGTCATTGTAAATTGCCCCATGTGTGTCTAGGATAGTGTTAATGTGCGGGGATCGCTGGTAGGTGCGGACTAGGTTGGCCGAATGGTCTGTTTCCGCGCTGTATCTTAAAACTAAAACAAAAGCAGTAATAGTAGAACAATGAAATTGTACTTGCTGCAGAACAACGGGCTTGCAAGCACCATACTCATAGATAACATAGAATAAATGATGTAGGGGGAGGTGGGATGTAGATTGGTTATGCATGTCATCCAATCATATATAAGTTATACTAACACTTGCTTCCGGCACTGCTCAGTTCGAGCAGCAGTCAGGATGCTCTGACAAGTAACCATCCTTTATGCTGTCTCTGTGCTGATTAAAGATGACTTTGGATCACTTAGTGTATTTGTCTCCTGTTTACACGGGGGAAAAGGACTATATTGAATACTTTTGTAACTTTGTAAGTGTCCTTTACGTGGCGCCTCTTGCATACAAGCAGAATCTGACTTGCCAAGTACACGTAGCAATAAAGAATCAATCACTAAATTAACATTGAATAAAGAAAATCAATATGGTAATAATTCCAAAACTTGTCCAAAAAGGCTCAAAGACTTAATGCAACCAAAGAAGTTCATAGTTTAGTTTATTGTTTGGTGTTCAATAAACTGTTTTCAATATTCAATAAATGGTTCCTGGGAAGTAGCTGTTCTTGAGCTTGGAGGTCACGGTTCCCCTCATGTCCTCCATTTCTGCTCCCTTCCCTCCCTCCCGCATCATCATCTCCCCCCACCCTCCTCATCTCCTCCCCATCATCTCCTACTCATCCTCCATCTCCATTCCTCCCCTGTACCGCTCCCACGCATCTCCTCCCCTTCCTCCCTGTCATATCTCTTCTCCATCCCTCTCCCATCTCTCCTCATCCTTCTCCATACCTTCCATTCTCCTCCCCCCTATCCTTCTCCACCCCCCATCTCTCTCACCCCAAATCTCTCTCCCTCACCTCATGCGGGCCGTACACCACGGCCAGCGCCTTGGTGTTGCCCTGCTCGATGTAAGCGGAGCCGTCGGCCTGGGCGAATACGCCCATGCGGGCCCGTATCTTCCTCAGCTCGGCCGGCTTCCTGCCATCCACCCGGTAACCCTGGTCCGAGAGCAGCTCCAAGCCCGCCATCTTCTCCCGCAAGGCCGCGGCGTTGGGACTACAGCTCCCAGCATGCTGTGCACTCCCGGGCTGGGATCACCGCGTGTTCCAAATGAACTCCAGCTCCCAGCATGCAAAAGGACTACAGTTCCCAGCATGCATTGGACTACAGCTCCCAGCATGCTCTGCACTCTCGGGCTGGGATCACCGCTTGTTCCAATTGAACTCCAGCTCCCAGCATGTCTATAGGACTACAGTTCCCAGCATGCCATTGGACTACAGTTCCCAGCATGCTCTGCACTCCTGGGCTGGTATCACCGCGTGTCCCATACAAATACAGCTCCCAGCATGCTAGGACTACAACACCCGGAGTGCTCCGCGGCCCCAGGTTGGCTCTCCATCCCGAAGGTTATTTGCTCCACAGATCCTATAGCAGAGCCAGAGCTACAGGATCTTTGCTTTGCTCTGCAGTACTTGAGTGTTTGCGTGTGTCGTCACAGGCCGGGCCGGGCCGGGCCGCCAAGGAGGAGAGACGTGATTGGGTGGTGCGGCCGCCGCAGTCCGATTGGTGGCGGAGAGACGGCCGGTGATTGGGCCGCCGGGCGGTAGGGCGGGGCCGGCGGGGAGCGGAGCGCGAGCGTGAGCGGTCTCAGGTCAGGGGTGACACTGATGGGGGAGAGTGACAGTGATGGGGGGAGAGTGACAGTGATGGGGGGAGAGTGACAGTGATGGGGGAGACAGTGATGGGGGAGAGTGACAGTGATGGGGGGAGTGACAGTGATGGGGGGAGAGTGACAGTGATGGGGGGAGTGACAGTGATGGGGGAGTGACAGTGATGGGGGAGTGACAGTGATGGGGGGGGAGAGTGACAGTGATGGGGGGAGAGTGACAGTGATGGGGGAGAGTGACAGTGATGGGGGAGTGTGACAGTGATGGGGGGAGAGTGACAGTGATGGGGGGAGAGTGACAGTGATGGGGGGAGAGTGACAGTGATGGGGGGAGAGTGACAGTGATGGGGGGAGAGTGACAGTGATGGGGGGGAGAGTGACAGTGATGGGGGGAGAGTGACAGTGATGGGGGGAGAGTGACAGTGATGGGGGGAGGGAGTGACAGTGATGGGGGGAGAGTGACAGTGATGGGGGGGGGGGGAGTGACAGTGATGGGGGAGAGGAGACAGACAGGGGGAGGGGAGTGAGTGTGAGGGGAGAGTGACAGTGATGGGGGGAGAGTGACAGTGACAGGGGAGAGTGACAGTGAGGGGGGGGGAGAGAGTGACAGTGTGATGGGGGAGAGTGACAGTGATGGGGGGAGAGTGACAGTGATGGGGGGAGAGTGACAGTGATGGGGGGGGACAGAGATGACAGTGATGGGGGGAGGGGAGAGTGAGTGATGGGGGAGAGTGACAGTGATGGGGGGAGAGTGACAGTGATGGGGGGAGAGTGACAGTGATGGGGGAGAGGACAGTGATGGGGGGAGAGAGTGACAGAGTGACAGTGATGGGGGAGAGGGGGTGACAGTGACAGGGGGGAGGGGGTGACAGTGATGGGGGGGAGAGGGTGACAGTGATGGGGGGGGGAGTGACAGTGATGGGGAGAGAGTGACAGTGATGGGGGGAGAGTGACAGTGATGGGGGGAGGGAGGGGGGTGAGAGTGACAGGGGGGAGAGGGTGACAGTGATGGGGGGAGGGTGACAGAGATGGGGGGGAGAGGGTGACAGTGATGGGGGAGGGACAGTGACAGTGGGGGGGGGAGAGGGTGACAGTGATGGGGGGAGAGGGTGACAGTGAGGGGGGAGAGTGACAGTGATGGGGAGAGAGGGACAGTGAGGGATGGGGGGAGAGTGACAGTGATGGGGGGAGAGGGACAGTGACGGGGGGGAGAGAGTGACAGTGATGGGGGGAGAGTGACAGTGATGGGGGGGAGGGACAGTGACAGTGGGGGGAGAGGGAGAGTGACAGGGGGAGGGGGAGAGTGACAGTGATGGGGGGAGAGTGACAGTGATGGGGGGGGAGGGGGGGACAGTGATGGGGAGAGGGGTGACAGTGATGGGGGGGAGAGGTGACACAGTGACAGTGGTGGGGGGAGGGGGAGTGACAGGGGGGAGAGGGTGACAGTGATGGGGGGAGGGGGTGACAGTGATGGGGGGAGAGTGACAGTGATGGGGGGGGAGGGTGACAGTGGGGGGGGGGGAGAGAGTGACAGTGACAGGAGGAGAGTGGGGACAGTGATGGGGGGAGAGTGACAGTGATGGGGAGGAGGGAGTGAGTGAGGGTGATGGGGGGGGAGAGTGACAGTGATGGGGGGAGGGGGGAGTGATGGGGGGGGGGGAGGAGAGGGTGACAGTGATGGGGGGAGAGTGACAGTGACAGGGGGGGAGGGACAGTGAGAGTGAGGGGGGGGAGGGACAGGATGGGGGTGAGAGTGACAGTGAGGGGGAGAGTGACAGTGAGGGGGGGGGAGAGTGACAGTGATGGGGGGGAGGAGGTGACAGTGATGGGGGGAGGGGGGATGGGGGGAGAGTGACCAGTGAGGGGGGAGAGTGACAGTGAGGGGGGAGGAGGGGGACAGAGAGTGGGGAGAGGGGGTGACAGTGATGGGGGGGAGAGTGACAGTGATGGGGGGAGAGTGACAGTGATGGGGAGAGGGGGTGTAGAGGGTGATGGGGGGAGAGTGTGACAGTGATGGGGGGAGAGTGACAGTGGGGGGGGGGGGGGGGAGGGTGACAGTGATGGGGGGAGGGGGGAGAGTGAGGGGGGATGGGGGGAGAGTGTGACAGTGATGGGGGGGGGGGGGGGAGAGGGGACAGGGGGGGGGGGTGACAGTGATGGGGGGGGGGTAGAGAGGGGGGGGAGGTGACAGTGATGGGGGGAGAGGGGACAGTGACGGGGGGAGAGGGGGTGACAGTGATGGGGGAGAGTGACAGTGATGGGGGGGAGAGTGACAGTGATGGGGGGAGGGGTGACAGTGATGGGGGGGAGAGTGACAGTGATGGGGGGAGGGGGAGTGACAGTGATGGGGGGGAGAGAGTGACAGTGATGGGGGGGAGAGAGACAGTGACGGGGGAGGGGGGGAGTGGGGGGTGAGGGGGGGGAGGGTGACAGTGATGGGGGGAGAGGGGGTGACAGTGATGGGGGGAGAGGGAGAGTGACAGTGATGGGGGAGAGGGACAGTGACCAGTAGAGGGGGGAGAGGGGAGGTGACAGTGATGGGGGGAGAGGGACAGTGAGGGGGGGAGAGAGGGGACAGTGATGGGGGGGGGGAGAGTGACAGTGACGGGGGGAGAGAGTGACAGTGATGGGGGGGGGGGTGACAGGGGGGGGGGAGGGTGACAGTGACGGGGGGAGAGAGAGTGACAGTGACGGGGGGAGAGTGACAGTGACGGGGGGAGAGTGGGGTGACGGGGGAGAGTGACAGTGATGGGGGAGAGTGACAGTGATGGGGGAGAGTGACAGTGATGGGGGGGGGAGAGGGTGACAGGGGACGGGGGGAGAGTGACAGTGAGAGGGGGGAGAGTGACAGTGAGGGGGGGAGAGGGGGACAGTGACAGGGGGGACGGGGGAGAGTGACAGTGATGGGGGAGAGGGACAGTGAGGGGGGGGGGGAGTGACAGTGATGGGGAGAGGGGGTGTGACAGTGGGGGGGAGAGTGACAGTGATGGGGGGAGAGGGGTGTAGGGGGGGGGGGGAGACAGTGACAGGGGGGGGAGGGACAGTGATGGGGGGGGGAGTGACAGTGACAGGGATGGGGGGAGGGGGGTGAGAGTGAGGGGGGGGGGGAGAGTGACAGGGTGATGGGGGGAGAGGGACAGTGACGGGGGGGGAGTGACAGTGATGGGGAGAGGGTGACAGTGATGGACAGTGGGGGGAGAGGGTGACAGTGATGGGGGGAGAGAGTGACAGTGATGGGGGGGGGAGGGGGTGACAGTGATGGGGGAGAGGACAGTGATGGGGGGAGAGAGAGTGACAGTGATGGGGGAGAGTGACAGTGATGGGGGGAGAGTGACAGTGTGGGGGGGGGAGTGACAGTGGGAGGGGGGGGAGAGTGACAGTGATGGGGGGGGGGTAGAGGGGGTGATGGGGGGGGTGAGGGACAGTGATGGGGGAGAGTGACAGTGAGGGGGGGAGAGGGTGACAGTGATGGGGGGAGGGTGTGAGTGAGGGGGGGAGAGTGACAGTGATGGGGGAGAGGTGACAGTGATGGGGGGGAGGGAGGGTGGGGGTGACAGTGATGGGGGAGTGATGATGGGTGAGGGGGGAGAGTGACAGTGATGGGGGGAGAGTGACAGTGATGGGGGAGAGTGACAGTGATGGGGGGAGAGTGACAGTGATGGGGGGGAGAGTGAGAGTGACAGTGATGGGGGAGAGGGTGACAGTGATGGGGGGAGGGTGACAGTGACGGATAGAGTGACAGTGATGGGGGAGAGGTGGACAGTGAGGGGGGGAGAGTGACAGTGATGGGGGGAGAGTGACAGTGATGGGGGAGAGTGACAGTGATGGGGAGAGAGTGACAGTGGGGGGGGGAGAGTGACAGTGATGGGGGAGAGGGGGTGACAGTGATGGGGGGGAGAGGGGACAGTGAGGGGAGAGAGTGACAGTGTCGGGGGGAGAGAGTGACAGTGACGGGGGAGAGGGTGACAGTGATGGGGGAGAGAGTGACAGTGATGGGGGGAGAGAGGACAGTGATGGGGGGAGAGTGACAGTGATGGGGGGAGAGAGGGACAGTGATGGGGGAGAGTGACAGTGACGGGGGGAGAGAGTGACAGTGATGGGGGGAGAGAGTGACAGTGATGGGGGGAGAGAGGTACAGTGACGGGGGGAGAGAGTGACAGTGATGGGGGAGAGAGTGACAGTGATGGGGGGGAGAGGGTGACAGTGATGGGGGGAGAGGGTTGTGACGGTGGGGAGAGTGACAGTGACGGATGGGGAGAGTGACAGTGATGGTGGGGGGGAGAGTGACACTGACGGGGAGAGTGAGGGGGGGAGAGTGACAGTGACGTGGGGAGGGGAGAGACAATGGGGGGGAAGAGAGTGGAGGGGAGAGAGGTGACAGTGACGGGGAAGAGTGACAGTGACGGGGGACAGAGAGTGACACTGAGGGGAGAGTGATGGGGGGGAGGAGAGTGACAGTGATGGGGGGAGAGGGGAGAATGACGGGGGGGGGTGGGGGAGGTGACAGTGACAGAGATGGGGGGGAGAGTGACAGTGAGGGGGAGAGACGTGACAGTGACCGGGGAGAGAGTGACAGTGAGAGGGGGAAAGAGTGACAGTGAGGGGGAGAGGGGGTGAGAGGGGAGGGAGAGTGACAATGGGGGAGGGGGAGGAGTGGGAGAAGGGGGGAGAGAGGGGTGAGGGGGGAGAGAGTGACAGTGGGGGGAGAGGGTGACAGTGACAGTGGGGAGAGTGATAGCTGGTGGGAGTGACAGTGAGGGGGAGAGGGAGAGTGACAGTGAGGGGGAGGGAGAGGAGGGGGATAGAGTGACAGTGAGAGGGAGGAGAGTGATAGTTGGGGGGGGGTGACTGAGGTGGAGAGAGTGAGAGTTAGGGAGGGTGAATGTGGAGGAGAGTTAGAGGAGTGTTATATAGGAAGTGGTGGAGGGGGACAGTGAAGGATGGGGAGAGTGAGAGTGGAATGGAGAGAGAGAATGACAGTGAGGGGGGTAGAGAGTGACAGTGAAGCGGAGGAGAGTGAGGGAGAGAGAGAGAGAGTGACACTGAGGCTGTGGAGTGACAGTGATGGGGAGAGATTGACAGTAAGGGGGAGAGAATGACAGTGAGGGGAGGAGAGAGTGGGGGTGAGGGGGGTGATGGAGGGGGAATGACAGTAAGGGGGGAGAGTTAGATTGAGGGGGAGTGAGAGGGAGAGGGAGATTGAGGGGAAGTGAGTGTGTGACAGTGGAGGAGAAGAGTGAGATATAGGAATTGACAGGGAAGGGGGACAGAGTGAAGGATGGAGTGAGGGGGAGAGTGAGTGTGAGGAAGTGAGGAGTGTTAATTTGGGAAAGCAGAGAATGACAGGGTGGCAGAGACAGTGAGGAGAGTGACAGCATGGGGAGAATGAGGTGGGGGAGTGAGGAGAGGTAGAGGGGGGCAGACTGGAGGAAAGCGAGGGGTGAGGGACTACAGAGAGTATGAGAGTGCTGAGGACAGAGCATGATGGGGTGTAAGATTCCAAGGATCAGAGGGATTGGGGGCAGAGAGTGAAGGGTTAGAGAGTGGCTGGGGAAGACGGCATGTGGGGAGAACATAATGAAGAAACGAGAGCGATGATGGAGAGAGACTCGGGGAGTGATGGTAGGGTGATAGTGAGAGGGGAGGGAAGTTGGGGATGGGGCGAGGAGAATGTGATGTCCCTAGACTGATGGAGAGGGAGACCGAGTGGAGAGCGAGACGGATGGGACTGGGGGGAAGTGATGCTGACTGATGGGAGAGCGAGGATGATGTTGGGAATATGAATGAGGGGTGGGAGTGACAGGAGGAGAGGGGTTGCCGGGGGCAGCGGGGGAGTGAGATTGTTTATCAGCAGACACTGACCAGGATTGTGAATGAACTGATATCTCAGTGAATAGAAACATAGAAACATAGAAACATAGAAATTAGGTGCAGGAGTAGGCCATTCGGCCCTTCGAGCCTGCACCGCCATTCAATATGATCATGGCTGATCATCCAACTCAGTATCCCGTACCTGCCTTCTCTCCATACCCCCTGATCCCCTTAGCCACAAGGGCCACATCTAACTCCCTCTTAAATATAGCCAATGAACTGGCCTCAACTACCCTCTGTGGCAGAGAGTTCCAGAGATTCGCCACTCTCTGTGTGAAAAAAGTTCTTCTCATCTCGGTTTTAAAGGATTTCCCCTTTATCCTTAAGCTGTGACCCCTTGTCCTGGACTTCCCTAACATCGGGAACAATCTTCCTGCATCTAGCCTGTCCAACCCCTTAAGAATTTGTAAGTTTCTATAAGATCCCCTCTCAATCTTCTAAATTCTAGAGAGTATAAACCAAGTCTATCCAGTCTTTCTTCATAAGACAGTCCTGACATCCCAGGAATCAGTCTGGTGAACCGCCTCTGCACTCCCTCTATGGCAATAATGTCCTTCCTCAGATTTGGAGACCAAAACTGTACGCAATACTCCAGGTGTGGTCTCACCAAGACCCTGTACAACTGCAGTAGAACCTCTCTGCTCCTATACTCAAATCCTCCTATACTCAAACTTTGCTTTGTAAACTATCCTTGGTGTTGGGGGGGTTTGTCACGAGCAGGGCATACTCCTTCTAATCTGAATTATGTTACTGAAAATAATGCATGGTTTAACAAAGATCTGACTAAACAGTGACCAATTAACAGAAGTCCGAGGCAGGGATAGCTGCACTTTGCTCCCCTGGGTGAAGTTTACATCGTGCTACCTCTGCGTACATTTGCCATCTGCAGTTTATCCTAATTGAGGCGTCCTGGATGGTACCAGGACTTCACCGGCTTCAAGAGTTCTCAAAGTACTTAATATCAGTGAGAAACATTTCTGCACTCCCTCCGAAATGCCGTCTGTCCATTCCGACCATAGATGTTGCATGTGTAAGAAGGAACTGCAGATGTTGGTTTAAACCGAAGATAGACACAAAAAGCTGGAGTAACTCAGCGGGACAGGCAGCATCTCTGGAGAGAAGGAATGGGTGAAGTATCTTGAGTTGATGTTGACTGACCTACTGTGTTCCTCGAGCACTTGCTGTTTTGCTTAATTAAATTATGTATAGAGGTGTACAAAATCATGAGAGGAATAGATTGTGTCGACACACAGAATCTTTTACTCAGAGCAGGGGAATCAAGAACCAGAGAACATAGGTTTAAGATGAGGGAGGAAAGATTTAATAGGTACCTGAGAGGTAACTTTTTCACACAAAGGGTGGTGGGTGTATGGAACAAGCTGCCAGAGGAGGTAGTTGAGGCAGGGACTATAGCAACGTTTAAGAAACATTTAGACAGGTACTTGGATAGGGCAGGTTTGGAGAGATATGGACCAAATGTAAGCAGGTGGGACGGGTGTAGCTGGGACATGTTGGTCAGTGTGGGCGTTAGGCTGAAGTACACTGTGTCACTCTATGACTATGTGGAGTTATTAATAGGAACTGATATCATCCGATAATCCAGAAAATCTGCCAGTCCAGCACCAGGAATGCCTGGGGTGTGTCGGATTAGCAGAGTGTGGTCTGATGCTGATGTGTCTTCCCCCTCCCTCTGCAGCTGCCTGGGTTTGTGGTGAGGGTGACGATGGAGCCGGCCAAGTTTCAGTTTGCCATCGATCGGGGCGGCACCTTCACGGACGTCTTCGCCAGGTGCCCGGGCGGGAAGGTCCGAGTCTTGAAGCTGCTGTCTGAAGATCCGGCTAATTACAGGGATGCCCCCACAGAGGGCATCAGGAGGATCCTGCAGGAGGTAACGGTCGGGGTGGGGCAGGCCCAGTCCAGCGCAGCACACAGAGCACCAGGGAAATGCCTGGGTATTTACATAGAACACAGGACAGTGCAGCACAGCAACAGGCCCTTCGGCCCACAATGTCTGCATATGTCATAACGGGGTGGCACGGTGGGGCAGCGGTAGATTTGCTACCTTATAGTGCCAGAGACCGTTCGATCCTGACTACGGGTGCTATTCTCCCTTTTTCAGTCCAATTGAAGAAGTCTGGGAGGGGTAGGACAAATCCTCGCAGGTTCCCCCTGCCCCCAGTCCTCGCCTACAATCAATCTGAAGAAGGGTTCCTACCCGAAACCTCATCTATCCATGTCCTCCAGAGAGGCTGCCTGACCCGCTGAGATAATACAGCACTTTGTGTCTTTGTTTGTAAACCAGCATCTGCAGTTCCTTACGTGCAGGAAGTTATTCCAGTTACTCCATAGGATTGTCTGCAGTTCCTTAGATAGACACAAAAAGCTGGAGTAACTCAGCGGGTCGGGCAGCATTTCTGGGAAAAAAAGGAATAGGCAGCGTTTTGGATCGAGACCCTTCTTCAGACTGAGAGTCAGGGGAGAGGGAAATGAGAGACATAGACAGTGATATAGAGAGATCCAGAATAAATTAATGAATGATATGCAAAAAGGAATGATGATCAAGGAAAGGTAGAGCCCACAATGGTCCATTGTTGGCTGTGGGTTGTTGCTAGCGCACTGGAATGTTGGGGCCCATGCTGACTAAAACCCATTTACACTAATCCATATTTTATTCGGGGGGGGGGGGGGGGGGGGTTGAAGGGAATGATGTGAGGAGCAAAGAGGTCCTTCTGCAGCTGTACATGACCCTAGTGAGACCACACCTGGAGTATTGTGTGCAGTTTTGGTCTTTTAATTTGAGAAAGAACATTCTTGCTATTGAGGGAGTGCAGCATAGGTTCACAAGGTTAATTCCAAGGATGGCGGGACTGTCATATATTGATAAAATGGAGTGGCTGGGCTTGTATTCACTGGAATTTAGAAGGATGAGAGGGGATCTCATAGAAACATATAAAATTATAAAGGGATGGGACACGCTTGATGCAGGAAACATGTTCCTGATGTTGGCAGAGTCCAACATCAGGAGTTAAGAATAAGAGGTAGGTCATTTAGAACTGAGATGAGGAAAATCTTTTTCACACAGTTGTGAATTTGTGGAATTCTCTGCCTCAGAAGGCAGTGGAGTCCAATTCACTGGATGCATTGAAACGAGAGTTTGATAGAGCTCTAAGGGCTAGCGGAATCAAGGGGTATGGGGAAAAGGCAGGAACGGGGTACTGATTGGGGATGATCAGCCATGATCACATTGAATGACGGTGATAGCTTGAAAGGCCGAATGGCCTACTCCTGCACCAATTGTCTATGTCAGATTCAGATTCAATTTTAATTGTCATTGCCAGTGTACAGTACAGAGACAACGAAATGCATTGACAACGAAATGCATTTTTGTAACCTCACCCTAGAGCTCAGGCCGTCAAGTCTTGGCAACATCCTCATAAATCTTCTCTGCTCCCTTCATATAGTATCTTTCCTGATGTGTGGATATTATGTCTGACTTGCTTTCTTGTGTGCGCTGTGTGTGTGTGTGTGTGTGTGTGTGTGTGTGCGCTGTGTGTGTGCCTGTGTCTGTGATAGGAATGTGGCGAGCCCGTGCCAAGGGACAGTCCAATAGACACTTCGCGGATCGAGTGGATCCGGATGGGGACCACGGTGGCCACCAACGCGCTGCTGGAGCGGAAGGGGGAGCGCATCGCTCTCCTGATCACCAGAGGTTTCAAGGACCTGCTGCACATCGGTAACCAGTCCCGGCCAAAGATTTTCGACCTGGTGAGTCCTCACAAGGGCTGCCGTTCTATTTTGCAATTGCTGAGGCATCGAAGCAGTAAGTTACTGATCTCAAATTAACGAATCAGCCAGGGGTGACGGTAGCCATAGCCGGCTGAAATCGCAGGGATCTTTGTGAAGCAACAAAAGTAAAGGGATTCCCTCTTGCTTAGCCTCTCTCGTGCTACCCCTGGCAACCCTGCTCTCTCCTACTTTGCCCAGCAATCTCTCTGGTTTGCTCTCACACTCTTTCTCTTTGCATCTCACTATTTATCTCTCATTATCTTATGCCCTTTAGCCCTCTAATTCTTTCCCTTCACTCGTGCTCTTTTTGCAGACACTAAATCTCTCTCGACCATAGTCTCATGCACTCTCTCTTTCACATATGTTCTTGACCTGTATTAGTCCGTTTCTCTTTCACACATACTCTCTTTCACTCACTCTTCCTCACATCTCTCTTTCAAACACATTCTTCATCTCTCTCACTCATTGTCTCAAGGGGCTGTCCCACTTGGGCGACCTAATCCGCGAGTTCTGTCGATTTGCCCTCGACTCATACTCGCAGCTTGGTTGACACTAGGTCGTAGGAGGTCTTTGTAACTCTCCTTCATGCTCGAGAGTGGTCCCCGTGTACTCGAGGCCACAGCTCGGTCGCTGCGGTTTTTTCAACATGTTGAAAAATGCCCGTGAGTAAAGAAAGGTCACCATGGAAAAAATCGATACTTTTTTTACTCGTAGGTTTAGTCATAGTAGGTCATAGTAGGTCGGCATGTTAGTCGTAGGTAATCAAAGGTAATCGAAGGTAGTCGTAGATAGTCTTCATCATAGTCGAAGGGAGGTTGAAGGAGATCAAAGGAGGTCGTCTTCACTCTCCACTATTCGGTGTCCAATTTTCCCGAAGTTAGTCGTAGCTAGTCGAAGCTAGTCTTCAAAATAGTCGAAAGAGGTCGAAGGAGGTCTTCTACATAGTCAAAGGAGGTCTTCAACATGACATTTTTCAAACTCTCCTAAGCTCTTCTAAACTCGCCAATTAGGTCGCCCAAGTGGGACAGCCCCTTAACTCTCTCTCTCTCCCACACATTCTATCTCTCATTCTTTTTTTCACTCTCATTGTCTCACTTTCCGTCTCTCGTGATGCCGTGTCTGTCTTTGACACCTCTTTGTGAAATGTTCCCTCTCCCACTGACTTTCTATCTCTCTCTGTGACATTTTCTTTTCCTTCTCTCTCTGTTTCTGACATCTTCCTTCGCTCTCTCTCTCGCTCTCTATAGCATGGTTTCTCTCCCTCTGCCACTGACATATTTTTTCTCTCTCTGACATGATCACTCTATTTGTCTCTGACTTTTTCTCTGTATCTCTCCCTCTCTCTGACACACACTCTCTCCCTCTGACGCAATCTCTCTCTCTCTCCCCTCTCTTGACACATTCTCTCTCCCCCTCTCTCTTGCTGACCCTTTCTCCCTCTCACTGACACGTTCTCTCTCTGTGCTCTATAGGAGATAGTGATGCCTGAGGTGCTGTACGAGGAGGTGATTGAGGTTGATGAGCGAGTGGTTTTGCAGCAGGCTGGATGCCAGCTGCCCAAGTCCGATGTTCTTGAGGTCGGCACTGGTAGGTTGCCTCCACACCGGCACTGGGCCATGCCAGAGTTTACCAGCAGCCTGTGGGGTATTGCCCTCTTATACCCCCTTTCCCATGGCTCCCAACTCCTGCCCTTCATGCAACGTGGTGCTTATGCATTTAAAATATATCTCCATCTCTTTTTCAAATACAGTTGCTGACTCCATTACCTTCACGTGAGGCGTGCGTGTGTTGCCTTCTCTCCCCAGGCCCCTGACCATGCTGTATTATTTAAAGGAGAATATGAGCATTATCCCCCTACCTTGTTCCGTTGAACAGTCTGAGAGGGGCTGACGATTCTTAATCTTCGGAATTCCAAAGCCTGCAACTTCTGTCTCTTGGAGTCTCGTCGGGCACCTTCTCATGAAATGGAATGACCAGAACTTGATACAATACTCTAAATGCAGCCTTACCAAAGTCCTATAAAGCTGCGTCATCTCTGTACTGTGCTGATCAAACTGGTAGAAAGCAGAGACCCTCAGTGGCAATGTTTCTCACGATTCCTTATGGCATCTTATAGAGTGGCATCATGACTTCCAGGGGAGCATGGGTGAAGCTCAACAGATTTGGTACTGGAGTTGGGAGTTTCAGTGCCAGCATGTGGAGATGGGGGCTCCGCCAGAGCCCAGCCTGTGAATGCGGAGCAGAACAACAGACAGCCAACCATGTCATCTCTGGGTGCCCGCTCTACCACCCACCATATGGACAATAGACAATAGGTGCAGGACCACCCACCATATGGACAATAGACAATAGGTGCAGGAGTAGGCCATTCGGCCCTTCGAGCCAGCACCGCCATTCAATGTGATTATGGCTCATCATCCCCAATCAGTACCCCGTTCCTGCCTTCTCCCCATAATCCCCTGACCACTATCTTTAAGAACCCTATCTAGCTCTGTCTTGAAAGTATCCAGAGAACTGGCCTCCACCTTGAGGCAGAGAATTCCAGACTCACCACTCTCTTTGTGAAAATTTGTTTCCTCATCTCTGTTCTAAAGGGCTTACCCCTTATTCTTAAACTGTGGCCAATGGTTCTGGACTCCCCCAACATCGGGAACATGTTTCCTGCCTCTAGCGTATCCAAACCCTTTATAATCTTATATGTTTCAATAAGATACCCTCTCATCCTTCTAAATTCCAGAGTATACAAGCCCAGCCGCTCCATTCTCTCAGCATATGACAACCCCGCCATCCCGGGAATTAACTTTGTAAACCTACGCTGCACTCCCTCAATAGCAAGAATGTCCTTCCTCAAATTAGGGGACCAAAACTGCAAGCAATATTCCAGGTGTGGTCTCACTAGGGCCCTTGTTACGATGGAATGGAAATGGAGCTCAGGGCCTGGCAGACATTGACGCAGAGACACCAACCTGTCTGCTCAACACCCGGCTTGCGATATAACTATCCCTTTGGTTCATTTATGTTTAATTTGCAAGAAGAAGAAGAAGAAGACTTCCTGACTCTTATACTCAATGCCCTGACTGATGAAGGAAGTCTTTACGGCTTTATCTCACAAGCATGTGCTGCGTGATCTCGTGCCTCCTCATCTGTCTCTCTGTCTGTAGAGTCAAATAGTGCAGAAATAGACACTTCGACCCCATGTATCCACACCAATCAACATTCCCTACCCACTCTCGTCCCACCTGCTTGCGCTTGGCCCATCACCTTCTAAAACTATCCTATCCATGTGCCTGTCCAAATGTATCTTAAACATTATGACAGGCTTCAATTATCTCCTCCAGCAGTTTGTTCCATACACCCACCACCCTTGTTCTGTTGTCTTCTCACCTGTCTCTCTTCTATAGTTGTCTGAAGCCCTGGGGACCGTTTGCTAATAGCGTTAAAGGCTGTGTGTGCGTGTGTGTGTGTGTTATATAGGAGCCTCAGCTGCAGCTTGGTGTTTTGCAGGATCCACGGGCGAGCTTGTGGAGGTGTGGAGGCGCGTGGACCTGGCACAGCTGGAGGACCAGCTGAGAGGCGTGCTGGCGAGGGGCATCCGCAGCCTGGCCGTGGTGCTGCTGCATTCCTACACGTGAGGCCAAGGCGCTATCCTGTCCCCCTCCAACCGGCAGCAAGACCGGGCTGCCTGACACCCCAATTCAAACCCCCCCCCACTGCCTCACTTACCTCATCCTGCCTCACTCACTTCAGCGGTTCTCCTTCCTGGACTCGGAAGCTCTGAAGCATTAATGCACAGAGAGATCCTGGGATCCAGGGCCATAATTCCCTGAAAGTGGCAACTCACGGCACAGTGGCAAAGTGGTAGAGTGGCTGCCGTATGGAGCCAGAGGCTCAGCTTCGATCCTGACTACCTGTGCTGTGGGTTTTCTCTGAGTGCTCCAGTTTCCTCCCACACTCCGAAGATGTACGGGTTAATTGGCTTCGGTAAACTTGCAAATTGTCCCTATTGTGTATAGGATAACGTTAGTGTGCGGGGATCACTGGTCGGCGTGGATTTGGTGGGCCAAAGGGCCTGTTTCCACGCTGTATTTAAACTAAACTAAACTGTCTCAAGTAGATAGAGTGGTGAAGAAGGCTTACGGTATGCTTGCCTTCATAGGTGTGCATAAGAGACAGAAAGTCACATTTTAATAAAACTTTGTATAGGTACACATTTGGAATATTGAATGCAGTTCTGTCACTCCATTTATAGACAATAGGTTCAGGAGTAGGCCATTCGGCCCTTCAAGCCAGCACCGCCATTCACTGTGATCATGGCTGATCATCCCCAATCAGTACCCCGTTCCTACCTTCTCCCCATATCCCCTGACTCCGCTATCTTTAAGAGCCCTATCTAGCTCTCTCTTGAAAGTATCCAGAGAACCGGCCTCCACCGTCCTCTGGGGCAGAGAATTCCACAGACTCACAACTCTCTGTGAGAAAAAGTGTTTCCTCGTCTCCCTTTCAGAAAGGATGTGGAGACTTTGGAGAGGAGGTTTACCAGAATCATCCTTGGAGTGGAGGTACTAGTTAAAAGGAGAGGTTGGACAAAGTTGGATCGTTTTCTCAGGAACGTCGGAGACTGAGGGGAGACCTGACGGAAGTATATAAAATGATGAGAGGTCTAGATAGGGTAGACAATCAGAACCTTTTTTTTCCCCCCTGGGTGGAAATGTCAAAGACTAGAGGTCAGAGCTTTAAGATGAAAGGACAGATTTTTGACATTGAAGGTGGTGGGTGCATGGAACAGGCTGGTGGTGGAGGAGGCAGATATGATAGTGGCATTTAAGAGGCATTTAGATAGGCAGATAGATGTACAGGGAATGGAGGGATGTGGATCATGTGCAGGTAGAGGAGATGAATATAACTTGGCATCATGTTTGGCACAGATGTAAGACGCATGCCGACCAAACTGGGTACGGACGACGGTTTCCCTACCCTGAAGGACATCAGTGAACCAGCGAGTTTCTCCCACAATCCGGTAGCTTTGTGGTTACCATTACTGAAACAAGTGCCCTTGTTCTTGTTCATTACTTCCAGATTTAAATTCCCACTGTCTCTGCATTAAAGCTTCAGAATGTCTCTGTCTGTGATGTGATGATGTTTCTTGACTAGGAACCTAACCTCCATGTCCCCATGATTATAGTCAAGGAGTCATAAAGCACAGAAACAGGCCCTTCAGCCCACCTCATCCATGCCAGCAAACTAGCCCCGTCCAAGCTAGTCCCATTTTCCTGCAGTTGGCCCATATTCCTCTAAACCTTACCTATCCTGTACCTGTCCAATTGCCTTTTAAATGTTGTTATAGTACCTGCCTCAACTACCTCCTCTGGCAGCTCATTCCATATATCCACTACCCCCTGGGTGAAAAAGCTTTGCCCCTCATGTTGCTATTCAATTTTTTCCCTCTCATCTTAAACCTCTCGTTTTAGAATCCTCCACTCTGGGGAAAAAAGACATGCCCTTCATCACCTTGTACACCTCAATAAGGTCGCCCCTCAGCCTCCTACACTCCAAAGAAAAAGGTTCCAGCATATCCAACCTCTCCCTATAACTCAAGCCCAGGTGAATCTCTCCTGCACCCTTTCCAACTTAGTGACATCCTTACTGTAGGTGGGTGACCAGAACGCAGTCCTCCAAGTTTGAAACATAAATCCTGATGTTGGCTAGTAACAGGAGATAATTTGTATCCACTGGGTGAAACTGGTTGTCACTGTTGTTTGGAAGTTCTAAACGATCTACAAGGATGGGGCTGTGGGATCCAGGAATGACCTTGGTGCACAGGGAATTCTGATTCTCCACTGCATGGAGTCTATCCAGAGCAGGCGATGTCTACGAAGGGCGCGCAGCATTGGCAAGGACTGCTCTCACCCCAACCACAGACTGTTTACCCTCCTCCCATCTGGGAGGCGCTACAGGTCTCTCCGTTCCCGGACCAGCAGGTTGAGGAACAGTTTCTTCCCTGCGGTTGTTACCCTACTTAACTCTGCACCTTGATGATTGCCAGTCAGTCCCCCCCCCCCCCCCCCCCACCGTACACTCCTTCCCCCAGCGACTGATCCCCTCCCCCGAACATTGCACTACGGCTACTAGCTACTATATATTTTACTGTTCTACTATTCTAATTTCGCACTTCTGGTTAAGATGCTAACTGCATTTCGTTGTCTCTGTACTTGTACACTGCACAATGACAATAAAGTTTGAATCTGAATCTGTGATGGAACGCTCCCTGTTGGGTAATCTTTCCTTAGAACACAAAGCGCTGGAGTGAATCAGCGGGTCAGCAGTACCTGTGGAAAACATCGATAGGTGACGTTTCGAGTCGGAACCTGTGTGGAATGAATCAGTCTGAAGAAGAACCTCTCCACGTTCTCCACAGATGCTGCCTGACCCGCTGAGTTACTCGAGCTGTGTGTTCCATGCAAGATTCTGGCATCTATAGCTCCCTGTGTTGGAGCACCTTTCTCTTGCCTTACTGGTGCCCGTGTAGTGTGACGTGCGGCCCTGCTGTCTTCTCTCCCCCAGGTGGTCCCAGCACGAGCAGCAGGTGGGGCAGCTGGCCAAGACGCTGGGCTTCCTGCAAGTCTCCCTGTCCTCAGAGGTGATGCCCATGATCCGGGTGGTTCCCCGCGGCTACACCGCCTGTGCCGATGCCTACCTTACGCCCTGCATTCGCAGCTACATCACTGGCTTCCGCGCCGGCTTCCAGCGCACGCTCAAGGTAAAGGGCTCACAACCGCAACTCTTCACAGTGCAGTTTCGTTCACCGGTCTTATTTAACCCCATCGGTGATCCCTGCTGCCCTCCTGCTCTTCCACCATGTTCTGACCCAGACTCATTGCTGCAGCCGCATGTCTTTCCTCAGCCCGGAAACAAGGAACTGCAGCTGCTGGTTTGCAAAAAAATGAGTGCTTTTGTGGTAACAACCTCACAGAGGCCACAGCGTTAGACAATAGACAATAGGTGCAGGAGTAGGCCATTCGGCCCTTCGAGCCAGCACCGCCATTCAATGTGATCATGGCTGATCATCCCCAATCAGTACCCCGTTCCTGCCTTCTCCCCATATCCCCTGACTCCGCTATCTTTAAGGGCCCTATCTAGCTCTCTCTTGAAAGTATCCAGAGAACCGGCCTCCACTGCCCTCTGAGGCAGAGAATCCACAGACTCACAACTCTCAGTGAGAAAAAGTGTTTCCTCGTCTCCATTCTAAATGGCTTACCCCTTATTCGTAAACTGGCCCCTGGTTCTGCTCCCTCAACATCGGGAACATTATTATGTTCCCGATGTTCTCCTGAGAACAGATTTCCAATCTGAAGAAGAGTCCCGCCACAAATCATCACCTATCCATGTTCTCCAGAGGTGCTGCCTGACCCACTGAGTTATTCCGGGATTTTGTGTCTTTCCTTGCCACTAACCCGTACCAACTAACACTTTACACGCTGTCACTTGCATGCATGCTTCCCCCCCCCACCCCCGGGCAGGACGGAGCCTTCTCAACATTGTGGCCTTTTCCTCCTCCCCTCCCAGGACGTGCGGGTGCTGTTCATGCAGTCGGATGGCGGGCTGACCCCCATGAGCAAGTTCAACGGGTCTCGGGCTATCCTGTCTGGGCCGGCCGGAGGGGTCGTGGGCTACGCCGTCACCACGCACACAGACGGGGGAACTGAGCCCGTCATCGGCTTCGACATGGGGGGTGAGTGCCATACCGGGCGTCCCGCGACCACTCCGGCACGTCTAGGTTTCTTATTGTCACGTGTACCAGGGTACAATGAAAAGCTGTGTTTCACATGCCATCAAATACATCAGATATATACTACTCATCAATACCATCAAGTCAAACTCAAGTACCAGTAGTTAGAGCAAAGGGGAAGATACAGGGTGCAGAATATAGTTCTCAACATTACAGAGCGTCAGTTCCACAGACAAAGACCAATGTCATGGAACTCTCATTTGCCTAGCCCCTGACTCTCAACCCGAAACGTCACCTGTTTGTTTTCTCCAGAGATGCTGCCTGTCCCGCTGAGGTACTCCAGCATTTTGTGTCTGTCTCCAATGTCATGGGAGTCATACAGCACGGACCTCCCCGGAACTATCCTGAGTTCCTGAGGTTATTCCCTGTTTTCACCTGCCTCTTCCCCTGGAATTAAACTGTGTTCCCATATACTCTGTTGTTATTTCATTATTTAATTTTCATATGTTCCTCATCTGTGGAATTATCTGCTGTATCTCCCTCGGATTATCATGTTAGAACATAGAACAGAGCAGCACAGAAACAGGCCCTTAGGGTCCACAAAGTCTGTGCTGAACATGACGCCAAGGTAAACTAATGTCCTCTGCGATCCATATCCCTCCATTCCCTGCTATTTCCACATGCCCACCTATTGTATCTGCCTTTATCAACACCCAAGGCAGTGCGATCTAGGCACCCTCTTGGCCCTATGTGTTAAAAATACGCCCCGCCCATCAATTCCACCCTCTCCTATTTCATCTTCAAGTTTTGCCCTCTATTCTTTTGATATTTCCACCCTGGGAAAAGTGTTCTGACTATCCACCCTACCTATGCTTCATAATATTATCAACTCCAATCAGATCTTCCCTTAACCTCCGATATTCCAGAGAAAACAATTCAAGTTTGTCCAAACTCTTCTGATAGCTAATGCTCTTTAATCCAGGGAGTGCTCTTTTGTAAATCTCTTCTGCAGCCTCTTGAAAGGTCCACAACCTTCCTGCAATGGGTGACCAGAACTGCACATGCAGTCGAACCAATATGTATATAGCTGTAACTTGACTACTTGACTCCTATATTTTCCCTGTACATTCAACATCCCAATGGGAATCTTAGATGACCCTGGTTGACCAAGGTTCCCTTATCGTGCCATCGCTGTCCTTCCTCCTTACTGGAACATGCCGGTCCTGAACTCTAATCAGCTGGTCTTTAAACAACTCCCACATGACAGATGTGGACTTGCACAATAACAACTGTTCCCAATTTACTCTCCTAAACTCCTGCCTAATAAAGCTGAAATCTGCCTTACTTCAATTTTGTTCCTTCCCCCAAGGGCCAAATGCTTATTAATAATTATTTTTAAACTTATCGTTTTGTGAAACAGTTCCCAAGATACTCCTCCACTGGAACATCAGTCACCCGACCAGACTCGTTTCACTCCACAAGTTCCAGGGTGGTCCCTCCTCGAGTTGGACTATCCACATACTGTTTCAGTAAATCCCTTTGGCACAGTCTCAGTCAGTACTGGGGAGGTTAAAGTCACCTACTGAAATAGCCCTGTTTCTTTGGCATCTTTCCCTAATCTGCCTGCATATTTGCTCCTCTGTCTCTCGCTGTCTATTGCAGGCCTATTGTACAATCCCATCAGGCTCGCTCATTATCTATCTACACGTCTGTTCTTCACTCTCCTGCTGGCTATTGGGGAATCTACAATACAATCCCACCAGACCCAGCAATAATATGACCACATATTTGTTCCTCTATCTCCTGCTGGCTGTTGGGGGGCTGAGAGCATAATCCCATCAGACCCATCCGTAATCTGTTTACATATCTGCTCCACTATCTCCTGATAGCAAGTGGGAAGCCTACAGTACAATCCCGTCAGACCCACCAATAATCTCTCTACTTATCTGTTCCTCTATCTCCCGTTGGCTATTGGGAGGCCTGTGGTATAGGCCCATCACACCCATCAATATGTTGTCTACATATCTATCTCCTGCTGGCTTTTGAGTGGCCTACTGTGTAATCCTGTCAGACCTATCAATAATCTGTCCACCTCTCTGCTCCTCTATCTCCCAATGTCTATTGGGTGGGCCGACCGAATAAACCCATCGGACCCATCAATAATCTGTGAGACTAAGACATCGGTTAGACTGTGAGACATCGGTGAGACTAAGCGGAGGTTGGGCGATCGTTTCGCCGAACACCTCCGCTCGGTGCGCAAGAACCTACCTGACCTCCCGGTGGCTCAGCACTTCAACTCCCCCTCCCATTCCCCGTCCGACCTCTCTGTCCTGGGTCTCCTCCATGGCCAGAGTGAGCAACACCGGAAATTGGAGGAACAGCACCTCATATTCCGCTTGGGGAGTCTGCATCCTGCGGGCATGAACATTGAATTCTCCCAATTTTGTTAGCCCTTGCTGTCTCCTCCCCTTCCTCCGCCCTCGGGCTGTCTCCTCCCATCCCTCAGCAAGCGGGATCCTCCTCCTTTTTGCTTCCTTCTTCCCGCTACCCCCTATCAGTCTGAAGAAGGGTTTTGGCCCGAAACGTTGCCTATTTCCTTCGCTCCATAGATGCTGCTGCACCCGCTGAATTTCTCCAGCTTTTTTGTGTACCATCAATAATCTTGTCCACATATCCATTCCTCTATCTCCCCCCGTCTATTGAGGTGCTGACTGTATAATCCCGCCAGACTCACCTTCTGTCCTCCTCCTTCCCCCCCGCCCCTCTTTCAGGCACGTCGACGGATGTGAGCCGGTACGCGGGTGAGTTTGAACACGTCTTCGAGGCCACCACGGCGGGAATCACCATCCAGGCGCCGCAGCTCGACATCAACACGGTGGCGGCAGGCGGCGGCTCCATGCTCTCCTTCAGGTACGTTCGGCAGGTGAAGCCCACCCCCCCCCCCAAACCTCCACGCAACGCCTCCCGAGTCTGAGACCACCGGCTGGGCCACCTGAAGCCCTTCGCTGTTTGATAAACAGTCCAACCCAAGGTGTTCCTCGAGTGTAAAGCTAATTGTATTCACATTGGTTCATTCTTTGCGTGTTATCCAGTCAAATCAAACTGTAAAAGGGGGCACAGAGTGCTGGAGTAACTCATCAGATCAGGCAACATTTTTGGAAGACATTGATAGACATGTTTCAGGTCAGAACCGTCTTGAGACATGGGGAAATGGTGTATTGGCATAGAATTATAGACCGGTATAGTCATTCAGCATGGAAACTCTCCTGCCCAACCCATCCAGATGGATCCACCAAGATGCCCCATCGACACTAGTCCCACCTACCTGTGTTTGGCCCATAGCCCTCTAAAACTGTCCATGTCCTTGTCCAAATGACTTCTAAATGTTATTATAATCCCTGCATCAACTACCTCCTCTGGTAGCTCATTCCTTACACCCACCGCCCTCTGTGTGAAATTGTGATCTGAAATGTGCTTCCTGCTGGCAGTCAGCAATGATTCAACCACAGCTTCTCCAGGGTCTCAACCCAAAATGTCACCCATCCATGTCTTCCAGAGATGCTGCCTGACCAGCTGAGTTACTCCAGTACTTTTGTGGTACCAACTTCCAAGCTTTTATATCTTTTGCCTGATGGGAGAGGGGAGAAGAGTGAATGACTGGGGTATGAGTGGTCCTTGATTATGTTGGCTGCTTTCCCAAGGCAGCATGAAGTGTAAACGGTGGGGAGTCTGGCATGTGTGATGGACTGGACTACATCCATAAACAATCTACAATTCCTTACAGTCTTTGGCAGAGCTGTTCCCAAACTATTACTCTATGACTAAATTGTGATACATCGCGTTAGGATGCTTTCTACAGTGCATCTGTAGGTCAGCGAGAGTTGTTGGAGACATGCCGAACTTCCTTAATCTAATGAAGAATTAGAGGCTTTCTTGGGCATGCATCAGAGTGGTTGATCTAGGACAAATCATTGGTGATATCTATGCCTAGGAACTTGAAGCCAATCTATCCTGTCCCACCTGCAACTGGTCCGAAACGCTGCAGTGAGACTCCTGACGGGCACCCGAAAAAGGGACCACATCACCCCAATACTGGCCCCTCTCCACTGGCTCCCTGTGCGGTTCCGAATAAATTTCAAGATCCTTCTTTATGTTTACAAAGCCCTTAATGGGCTTGCCACCACCTACATCAAAAGTCTGCTTACCCACCACACCACCTCCAGGTTCCTCAGATCGGCCGACTTGGGGTTACTGACCATCCCGCGGTCTGGGCATAAGCTCAGGGGCGACCGCGCCTTTGCGGTTGCAGCTCCTAGACTGTGGAACAGCATCCCTCACCCCATCAGAACTGCCCCCTCCATCGACTCTTTTAAGTCGAGACTTAAAACTCATCTTTATTCTCAAGCCTTTCTTGATGTCCTCTGAGGGAGGGCTATATGTATGTATTTATGTATGTACTTAATCTATGAACCACTGTTGTATAACGTTAGTACCTCCACCAATGTAAAGCACTTTGGTCAACGAGAGTTATTTTAAAAATGTGCTATAGAAATAAAAGTGACGTGCCTTGACTTCTCCACCATCTCCACCGGCACCATTGATGCTGACTGGGGCATGTTCTCCATCTCGCTTCCTGAAATCGATGACTGGCCCTCTCGTCTTGCTGACTTGATGGGAGGTGCCAATGCTGACTGGCCAAGGGGAGAGGAAGATAGCACAGCCAGCCGCTCTTCTGGATAGCCCAGCTACCTGAGCCCAGGCAGATGGGGCATTGTCAAATACAACACACAACAGATCGACACAAAAAGCTGGAGTAACTCAGCGGGACAGGCAGCATCTCTGGAGAGGGGGAATGGGTCGAGACCCTTCTTGAGACTGAAGGTCAACCATTCCTTCTCTCCAGAGACGCTGCCAGTCCAGCTGAGTTACTCTAGCTTTTTCATGTTTATATCCGGTTTATACCAGCATCTGCAGTTCCTTCCTACACAACACACAACAAACAATACAGCACACGTTCAGGCCCTTCGGCCCACAATGTCTGTGTCAACATGATGCCAAGTTAAACTAATCTCCTCTGCCTGTACACATAGTTTAGTTTATTATTGTTGTCACATGCACTGAGATACAGTGAAAAGCTTTTCATTAGAAACATAGAAACATAGAAATTAGGTGCAGGAGTAGGCCATTCGGCCCTTCGAGCCTGCACCGCCATTCAATATGATCATGGCTGATCATCCAACTCAGTGTCCCGTACCTGCCTTCTCTCCATACCCCCTGATCCCCTTAGCCACAAGGGCCACATCTAACTCCCTCTTAAATATAGCTACTCCCTCTTAAATATAGCATTCTGTGCTATCCAGTCAAAGAAGACTACACTATTACAATCTAGCTTTCCACAGTGCATAGATAGTGGATAAAGTCTGATTAAAGATCAGTGCAAGATAAAAGTCTGATTAAAGATAGTTCAAGGGTCTACAACGAGGTAGATGGGAGGTCAGGACCTCATTCCAGCTGATGAGAGGACCGTTCAGTTGCCTGATGACAGCTGGGAAGAAACTGTCCCTGAATCTGGAGGTCTGCGTTTTTCACACTTCTGTACCTCTTCCCTGATGGTAGAGGGGAGAAGAGGGAGTGACCGGGGTGTGACTGATCCTTGATTATGCTGATGGCCTTGCCGAGGCAGCGTGAGGTGTAGATGAAGTCAATGGAAGGGAGGCTGGTTTGTGTGATTGTCTGGGCTGCGTCCACAATTCTCTACAATTTCTTGAGACATGATCCACATGTTAGATGGAGTTGGGTGACGTTGTATAAAAGAACAACGGAGGGCTTGGGGCCTGGTCCCCACACGGATGGCATGGTGAGGGTGAGCATTAATGTGGGTGCCTCGGCAGATCCGCTGACTCTGTGACGCGTTGCCTCTTCCAGGTCAGGGCTGTTTGTCGTTGGTCCAGACTCGGCCGGAGCCCACCCGGGTCCCACTTGCTACAGGAAAGGTCAGCGTCCGCATCCATGAATAAACCCGCTCGACGCTCCGCGCCCACGGCCGCTCAGGCTGCCCAGCCTGCATGTCGCCAACACTCTGTCACTCTCTGCCCTATTGCTGGGCACCACACTTGCTAGACCCACAGTGGAGGCGAACAGTCAAGCCCCTTCAGCACACGTAGTCCAAGTTGAACATGATGCCTAGTTAAACTGATTGCCTCTGCCTGCATGTGATCCATGTACCTCCATTCTCTGCGTATCCTTGTGCCTATCTAAAAGCCTCTTAAATGTCACTATCATATCTGCCTCCGCCACCACCCGCTGAAACCTTTACAGTGCCTCTCAGGTTCCCTTTCAATCTCTACCCTTTCACCTTCAACCGATGCCCTCTAGTTTTAGACATCCCCACCCTGGGCAGTGGGCAGGTGCTATAGACCTGCACGGGAAGGTAGACGCTCCCACCCCCACGAGTCTCGGGCAGATGGGGCTCGTCAGCCTGGGAAGGCAGTCCATCTAGGAGAGGGAAAACTCTGATTTGAAACCTCCACTGCCTTGTGGCCATATCCAGTCATGGAAAAGGCTCCAGGAGTAAACCTCAAGAAAATCCGGAGTTGGAGCCTCTAAGGCAGTTCGTCGTTGTCTACAACCTCGCTCTGGTAGCTCCTGCGATGGCGCTGGTGCCAAACTGTAACGGCCCTGATGTTCCTTTGGATCGATCAGCGACATGGAGAGGGGGGGACGTGCTGCATGGGCAACAGCCTGTCCTCCATATGACATCGCCCAGGCTGGCATCCGACCACACATCACCTGCAAACCACGATGCATCCCCCATGGTCAGTCATGACCGAAGGGGCCCTACTGTGCTGTATCCCTGGGGAAAAGATATTGACCATTCACTTGAAATATACCCCACCTGATTTTATATACCTCTAAAAGGTCACCCCTTTGCCTCCTACACTCCAGGGAGAAAGGTCTCAGGCTATCCCGCCTCCTCTTATAACTCAATCCCTCAGGTGTCAGTAACATGATTGCAAGTGTTTTCTGTTGCATTTCTAACTTAATGACATCCTTCCCATAGTTGGGTGACTAGGTGTGGTCTCACCAACGTCTTTTACACCTGCTACATGGCGGCCTGACTCCTGTACTCACTGCCCTGACCAATGAAGGCTAGTATGTCACACCTCTTCTTCACCTCCCCATCTATCTGTGTATCCACTTTCACACAACTATGCATCTGTATCTCAAGGTCTCTTTATTCTGCAACAATCTCCAATGTGTTTAGATTAGAATGAAGATTGAGATGTTTCTGGACATTCAGGGATTTGTGGGACAGGGCTGAGGTAGATCATCGTGACCTTGATGAATGCTGGACCTGGCTGGAGAGTCCGCTCACCCACTGCTGCTCCTATTTACGACGTTCACAAGTGACCAGAGAGGGAAGTACAGTTATTCGAACTGTGCAGCACAGAAACTGGTCCTCGGGACCACTTTGTCCATGCTGGCCAAGCTAGCATTCTGGGCTGGACACCTCTGCTCAGTCTGCCTAAACCTATCTGACCTCCCGGTTGCTAAACATTTTAACTCTCCCTCCCATTCCTCTCGCTGTCAGAGTGAGGCCCAGTGCAAATGGGAGGAACAGCACCTCATATTTCGCTTGGGCAGCTTACACCCCAGCATTACGAACATTGACTTCTCTAACTTCAAGTAACCCTTGCTTTCCCTCTCTCTCCATCCCTCCCCCTTCCTAGTTTAACACCAATTTTAGTGTCACCTTGATTAGATGCTCTGTATGCTCCATTGTCACCTTCTCCGAGGAAACAATGATCTATTCAACATTTTCTTTGAGCTTAATCTTCTTTGATGTCTCATTTTCACACCTTATCCTTCCTTATCTCTGTGTCTCCCTATCCTCTGACTTTCGATCTGAAGAAGGCTCTCGATCCAAAACGTCACCCATTCCTTCTATCTAGATTTGCTGCCTGTCCCGATGAGTTACTCCAGCATTTTGTGTCTATCTTTAGCATTCTGGGCTAGACCCATTTGCCTGCATTTGGCCCATAGCCCTCTAAACCTATCCACATATCTGTCCAAGTGTCTTTTATAAGTCGTAATTGTTTTGGTTCTGGTAACATTCATGCGAGTCTTTTCTGCAGCCTTTCCAACTTCATGGAATATGACAACTTCATATATCCTTGGTATATCCACTGCTATAAGTTCATAAATCATAGGAGTAGAATTAGGCAATTTGGCCCATTGAATCTATTGAGTCGGCCCATTGAGTCAATCATGGCTGATCCATCTCTCGCAACCCGATTCTCCTGCCTTCTCCCCATAACCCCTTGACACCCGTACTAATCAAGAATCTGTTCAAACTTTGCTTTAAAAGTACCCAAGACTTGGCCTCCACAGCCGTCTGTGGCAATAGATTCCACAGATTCACCACCCTCTGGGTAAATACATTGCTCCTCATCTCCTTTGATTCCTTCTAATTGCTGTCTCCAAGGTTTCTCTGAGCTCGTTCCAGATATGGGCTACCCTATGAGTGAAAAGGTACCCCTGAAGTGCAGTGCTGGCTCGAAGGGCCGAATGGCCTCCTCCTGCACCTATTTTCTTTGTTTTCTATGGTCTCTTTAATCTCTCCTCTCACCTTAGGTCTGTGCCCTCTAGCTTTAGGGTCTCTATCTATGTACCACATGATCTTATGCACCTCAGTCGAGGAGGGTCCAAAGCTGTGGTGGTTGAGTCACCATTGTGCATGGTGCTGAGCCCCCTGCCGCTAAGACTGACAGTCCGGTGGTCTTGTTCCTCCAGGAGGTCCGCTCACCGTGACCGACGCCAACCTTTGCCTAGGACGCCTGCTGCCGGATTACTTCCCCAAAATCTTTGGCGCCACGGAGGACCAGCCGCTGTGGAGGGAAGGGGCCCTTAGAGGCTTCCAGAAGATGGCGGACCAGGTCAATGACTTCCTGTCCAGTCAATCGCAGCGTGCCCAGGATAAGGGCCCCAGCCAATCGCAGATGACTTTGGAAGAGGTTGCCCTGGGCTTCATCCGGGTGGCCAATGAGTCGATGTGCCGACCAATCAGAGCTCTTACTCAGGTACTTTGTGAGACCACTGGTTGGAGCTGGCACAGACACACAAACTAGGACCCAGGATGCTGGAGACAAGGGCCTGTCCCACTTTCACGACTTAATTCAAAACCTCTGCCGAGTTTAAAGGACCTAAAAAAAAAAATCAAGATCGTGGTAATCTACAAACTCCTACGACCTTCCACGACTATGTTCACGAACTCCTACGAGTATGTCTACGAATTCCCACGACTATTTCGATGCCCTCCTTACGAGTAAAAATTTGCAATTTCTTTCATCCCAACCATTTTTTTACTCGTGGACATTTTTTATCGGGCTGGAAAAAACATCCTGACTTACATGATGCCACGAGTACCTACGGCTGGCATAACGGGCCGCTACGATATATCTACCAACTCCTACGACCTCCTACGGACTTGTTAGGAAAATTCTGCGAGTTTGAATCAAGGGGAAAACTCGGGAGAATTGGTGAATAACTCGTGAAAGTGGGACAGGCCCTTAACTCAGCAGGTCAGGCAGCATGTCATGGAGAGGGATGTTTCGTGTTGTGACCCTTCTACAGACAAATTGTCGGGGAAGGGAGGGGGAGAAAGAAATCTGGGAGAGTGGAGAGGCAGGATAAAGCGATGTATCTACGTCTATAGGCACCTGGTTTTATATACACTGCATCATCCGGGCCAGGTGTTTTGGCCGAGGAGAACACATACAAGCGATTCAACGTTAGAAAGGGTGCAGAAGAGACTCACCAGGATCTTACCTGGGCTTGTGGGAAGGGCATTGAGTACAAAAGTTGAGACATCATGATGCAGTTGTAGAAGTCGTTGGTGAAACCACACTTGGAGTCCCTTGTGGAGGTCTGGTTGACCAGCTATAGGAAGGATATCATTAGGTTGGAAAGGGTGCAGCGTGAAGTCTGGAGGGAGACAATGGGAGGGAGGTTGGTGCAGACGAGATTCACCAAGATGTTACCTGGGCTTGAGTTATAGGGAGCGGTTGGACAGGCTGGGACTTTTTCTTGGAGGCTGTAGGGTGACTTTATTGAGGTGTACAGGTCAAGAGGGGCATGGATAAAGTGAATGCTCACAGTCTTTTTCCCCAGGATAGAGACTTCTAAAACTAGAGGGTACAGGCTAAAGGTGAAAGGGGAGAGACTTCTGAGGGACCTCAAGGACAACCTTTTCACTCCAAAGGTAGTCTGCATCTGGAATGAGCTGCCAGAGAAAGCTACAATGATGATGTTTGGATAGATATATGGATAGGAAGGGTTGTGAGGGATATGGGCCAAAGGCAGTCAAATGGAACTAGCCCAGAATGCCAAATTGGTTGGCACGGACAAGGTGGGCCGAAGGGCCTGTTTCCATGCTGTATAGCTCCATGACAATCTCCAAGCGGTCCGCTGCATGTCTTGGGGTAGAGGGCAGATGTAGGGAGAGGTAGGTGGTGGCAAGAGGAGTGGAAGATAGGGCAGGATGGAGGAAAGGGGAGAAGGTGAGATGGACGGAGAGTAGTTTTTAATTTATTGTCACCAGTACCGAGGTACAGTGAAAAACGTTTTGTTACATACTAACCTGCCAGCAGCAAGATAATACATGAATATAATCAAACTGTTCATAGTGTACAGATACATGATAAAGGGAATAACGTTTAGTGCAAGATAAAGTCCAATCAAAGATAGTCTGAGGGTCTCCAATGAGGTTGATGGTGGCTCAGGACTGTTCTCTAGTTGGTGATAGGATGGTTCAGTTACCTGGTTATAGCTGGGAACAAACTGTCCCTGAATCTGAAGGTGTGCTCCTGTACCTCAGTACCTCTTGACCGATGGGAGAAGGGGAGATGAGGAAGTGACCGGGGTGAGACTGGGCATGAATTATGTTTGCGGCCTTGTCGAGGCAGCGTGAAGTCTGGAGGGAGACAATGGGAGGGAGGTTGGTTTGCGTGATGGTCTGGGCTGCGTCCACAATTCTTTTGCAATTTCTTGCCATCTTGGGTGGAGCTGTTCCCAAATCGTGCTGTGTTGGGAGTGGAATGTGGGCTGGTGGTGTTGGCCGAGGCAGAGCAGAGCGAGGTGGAGTGGGACATCGACCCAGCTCCCAGCGGCTGCTGACAGGGTCTATCCACCCCCAGCCCCATTTTGTTACATGAGCCAACACGAGACCCTGTGCTTCCTGCTCTCCCACCACAGGCCAAGGGTCACGACACGTCGCGCCACGTGCTGGCCTGCTTTGGGGGAGCCGGAGGGCAGCATGCCTGTGCCATCGCCCGCTCCCTCGGGATGAAAACCGTCTTCATTCACAGGTAGGTACACGGCCCAAACGGCCTCAATAAGAGGATGCATGGACACCAACCCATGTCCTCCAGAAATCTCTGCCTGACCCACTGACTTACTGTGTCCGTTTTGTAAACCACCATCTTCAGTTCTATTTCCTTCGCTCCATAGATGCTGCTGCACCCGCTGAGTTTCTCCAGCATGTTTGTGTACCTTCGATCTTCCAGCATCTGCAGTTCCTTCTTGAACATCTTCAGTTCCTTGTTTCTTCAAATATCTTCCACACTGACGGCCAGTCACTCTCAGCATAGTTTCCTTCCTATGTCCCTCTCACTATCCCTGTTACATTCACCATCTCTCCTGACTAGTCTCATTGTCTGTTTTTCACTGTCTTTCTGTGGCACTTTGTGATTTAATATTTTTGTAATCTCATTCCCCCTATCTGTTCTACTTACGAGTCCTCCTCTCACTTTGCCCGTCTTTCTTTCCATCGTCTGCACCTCCCTCTGCTTCATCTCCATCTTTCACATTGCCCCTCTCACTCATCCCATCTTGCCCTCTCTCCCACTTTCCTCTCCCACACACCTCGCTGCCTCTCTCTCAACAGCCCTCCATCTCACACACTCTCTCTCGCCCTCCTTTCCCCACCCCCACCTTTCCATCCTGCACCTCACTCTCTCTCCCCACCTTCCTCTCCCTCTTTCCTCCCACCTCCCTCCCTCTCTCCCCACTCCCTCCCCTCCCCACTCCCTACCCCACCTCACTGCCCCTCCCCTTGCCTTGTTCCCACTTCCTCTACTTCACTTCCTCTCTTCCCAATCACTTACTCTCTCCCCCCGCGCACATCACTCCCCTATCTCCCTCTCCATCCGTCTCCCCTTAACATTTCTCCCTCCCTACACACTTGCTCCCCCTCTCTCCCCTCACCTTGTGCCCCCCATGTCCCTTCTCTCCCCCCAACTCACTGCCTCCCCCATCCCCTTCGAACTCGATCCCTCTCTGTCCTCCACTTCACCCTCCCCCCCCTTCCTCACTGCCCTTCACTCGTCCTCTCTCCCCCCCCCCCAACCCCCCCATCCACTGCGGGAAACAAAGGAGAACCTGGTATGGGGGGGAAGGGGGACAAAGGGGACTGTTGGGGAATAAATGAAATATTTTGTAACTGCCTGTGCCCTATATATGCCGACTCTGCATATTTGTGTATGCAATATAAAGAATTTCACTGTGACATGTCACATGTGGCAGTAAAGATTCATTCATTCATCGTTTCTGTCCCGCCAGGTTTGGTGGGGTGCTGTCCGCCTACGGGCTGGCACTGGCTGACGTGGTGCATGAATCGCAGGAGCCCTGCTCGGCGATGTACGGAGCGGCATCGTTCCCGCTGCTGGACCAGCGGATCACCACGTTGGAGGAGCAGTGCATGGACGCGCTGCTCGCCCAGGGATTTCATAGGTACCCGCGCGTGTCTGTGTATGTGTGTGTGTGTGTGTGCTGCCAAGTCACAGCAGAGATTAATAGCTTCTTGATTAACAAAAGCATCTAAGGTGACAGGGAAAGGGCAAGAGAATTTGGTTGAGAGGGAAAGATAGATCAGCTATGATCGAATGGCATAGTGGATTTGATGGGCCGAATGGCCTAATTCTGTTTTACGACTTGCTTGTTTAGAATCAGGATAAACTTACCCACAGAGAGTAGTGGAGAGGGTGTTTTTCAGGCTGGAGACTGTGACCAGTGGTGTCCCACACGGAGGTAGACAAAAATGCTGGAGAAACCCAGTGGGTGCAGCAGCATCTATGGAGCGAAGGAAATAGGCAACGTTTTGGGCCAAAACCCTTCTTCAGACGGATTAGTGCTGGGATATGTATAGGGAGGGAGGTGGGGAGGAAGAGGGAGTGAGGTGAGAGATCAGAGGTGAGCTGGGGGGAGAATATGATATATATATATATATCACAAACAATAGTGGTCCCAGAACTAATCCCTGTGGAACACCACTGGCCACAGTCTCCAGCCTGGGTATGTTAATGCCGAACCAGTAGTACAGCACAGGAACAGGCCTTTGGTCCACAATGTCTATGCCGAACTTGATGCCAAGACCAATTCTTATCTGCCTGCATGTGATCCATGCCCCTCTATTCCCTGCATATCCATGTGCCGATCTAAAAGTACCTTAAACACCACTATTGCTTCTGCCCCCTCCACCACCCCTGGCAGCACGTTCCAGGCACCCGCCACCCTCTGTGTAAAATGTTTGCCCCCGCACGTCTCCTTTAAACGTCGCCCCTCTCCTTGTCACCGAGCCTGCCATTCCCTCCTGCAGCCTGGTGAGTGGATGGTGAAGCACCTCGCCGCACCAATGGCGTCTTGTTGATTGCAGGTCGCAGATCGGGACGGAGGCCTTCCTGCACATGCGGTACGAGCGGACAGACTGCGCCCTCATGTGCTCCGCCAGCGGGCACCCGGCACGCCAGGACACCGAGTCCAGTCGGCACGGAGACTTCCGAGCCGCCTTCACCAGCAGGTCAGCAAACTCCGGCCCGTCCAGCACCCTCTTACTCACTGCACCATGGCAAGCTGGTGGGGGGGGGGGGGGGGAGGGGGGGAGGCAGAGAGGGGTTTAGGGGCCGGTGTGTTGGGCAGGTACAGGGGGGGGGGGGGGGGAAGGTCTGTGGGGAGGGACGGGGGGGGTCTTTGGGCAGGGTCTAGGTTAGTCAAGGAGGGGGGTCTGGGCAGGTCGGGGGGGGGAAGGTCTGGGCAGGGAGGGGGTGTTCTGTGATACGGGACAGGGTCTGGGCAGGGACAGAGGGGTCTGTGGGCAGGGACTGAGGGGTCTGTGGGCAGGGACTGAGGGGTCTGTGGGCAGGGACAGAGGGGTTTGTGGGCAGGGACTGGGGGGGTCTGTCTGTGGGCAGGGACAGGGTGGGTTGGTCAAGGACAGGTGGGTCTATGGGCAGGGACAGGGCGGTGGGTTGGGCAGTGCCCCTCTGTACCAGTGCTACCCAGCGAGGTGGACAAGGGACGAACAAGGGGCATGTGCCCGGCTGACCAGGCTGACCAGGCTGTGTGCTGGGTTGCAGGTATCTGAAGGAGTTTGGCTTTGTTATCCCGGACCGGCCCATCATGGTGGACGACATCCGTGTGCGAGGCTGCGGCAGGTCCGGCATCTGCTCCCAGCACAGCATCAGGCCGAACGTCTGCACACCCAAAGTGGAGACAGTACGTGGGGGCGGTATTGTTTCTACACCCTGCACAGTCCACTGACCCCCTGCCCTGCGAGCTCCCCAGCCCACTGACCCCTGCCCAGCATCCAGCCCACTGACCCCCGTCATATGACCCCTGCCCACTGACCCACTGACCTAATAGACAATAGCCAGCACCGCCATTCAATGTGATCATGGCTGATCATCCCCAATCATCACCCCGTTGCTGCCTTCTCCCCATAATCTCCTGACTCCGCTATCTTTAAGAGCCCTATCTAGCCCTCCCTTGAAAGTATCCAGAGAACCGGCCTCCACCGTCCTCTGAGGCAGAGAATTCCACAGACTCATCACTCTCTGTGAGAAAAAGCATTTCCTCATCTCTGTTCTAAATGGCTTATCCCTTATTCTTAAATAACTGACCACTGCCCAGTGCCCCACTGACTCCTGCCCAGTGCCCCACTACCCACTGCCCCCTGCCCACTACCCCCCCCCAACTGAAGGGTTTGGAGAGATATGGGCCAAACGCAGGCAGATGTAGATGGGGCATCTTGGTCGGCATGGAGGAGTTGGGGTGAAGGGCCTGTTTCTATGCTGTGTGACTCTGACCCAGAGAAGGTTGCGGGATGTATAGAGGGGGTTTAGCAGAATGAAGTCTGGATTAGCTACAGGGTGAAGTTGGACAGATTGTTTTTTCTCTGGAGTGCAGGGAGGCCTGACAGATGTATGGAAAATGATGTGAGGCATAGTTAGGGTAGATAGTCAGAACCTTTTTCCCAGGATGGAAATGCCAAATACTAATGGGCATAACTTTAGGAGGGGCAAAGTTTAAAGAAAATGTGCGGAATATGGATTATGTGCAGGCATACAATGGATGTTCTTGGCATGTTATTAGTTACAGACATAGTGGGCTGTAGAGCGTGATCCTGTGGTGCATGGTCCTATGTTGACATTAAGTACATCAACTCTGGGGAACTGACACAGAAGAGTGATGAGTCTTCATTGGTACGGTGGTGCAGCGGTAGAGTTGCTGCCTTATAGCGTCAGGGTTTGACCCTGACTGTGGGTGCTGTCTATATAGAGTTTGTATGTTCTCCCCGTGACCTGCGTGGGCTTTCACCGGGTGCTCCAGTTTCCTAGCACACTCCAGAGACATGCAGGTCCAGGGGCGGAAAACCCGGGGGGGCCAGAGGGGACACTTCCCCCCCATGTTTTGAGTGGTGAGGGACATCCCCCCCAAGTTTTTGTGATCCCGATTTTAAAATCTCCGTTTTTAGCGCTGGATTGAGCCTCCGAAGCCTCGCGCGTGTGTGTGAGTGTGCGCATGTGCGCGTGGCCGCCAAAAAATGGTGTCCCCCGTCCCCTCCATGTTTTGATAGTGAGTTCCGTTCTTGTGCAGGTCTGTAGATGAATTGGCTTTGACAAAATTGTGCCTAGTGTTTAGGATAGCACTAGTGTAGAGGATCGTTGGTCAGCGTGGATGCGGTGGGCCGAAGGGCCTGTTTCTACTCTGTATCTCTATACTAAACTAAACAGAATTTTGGGCAGATCAGACATGGGTGGGCATGTTGAATGGTGGGGCAGTATGTGACCGGCTCCAGCTACTCTTCACTTGATGTGAACAAAGCTTTCTCATTTCCTAATTCGTCGACAGCAGGTGAAATGTTACTTTGACGACGGTTACCTGGATACAGCGGTGTACCTACTGGAGGAGCTCTCATGTGATCACACCATCGCCGGGCCTGCGATCATCATTGATAAAAACAGGTGGGCAGAGAAGGTTTGCACCTTCTGTCAAGCCTGTCTGTGAAACCGCTCCGATGCTGCTGTACAAGTCCCTGGTGAGACCACATAGGGTAGCTGGTAGAGCCGGCGTCGAGCCTGACCTCGGGTGCTGTCTGTGTGGAGTTTACATGTTCTCCCCGTGACCGTGTGGGTTTCCTCTGGGTGCACCACCTTCCCAAAAAATGCGCGGATTTGCGTGGCTTCCAGTTGAATAGTGCAGGAGCATATCCATTTGGAGCACATGTACTTGTCTTTAAAACTGTCAGAACAAGTGGATGGTGGTGCAGCTGGTAAAGCTCTGCCTCACAGCGCCAGAGGCCCAGATTCGATCCTGTCCTCTGGCACTGTCTGTGTGGAGTTTGTACATTCTCCCCATGACCGCGTGGGTTTCCTCCGGGTGCTCCAGCTTCCACCCACATCCCAAAGACGCATGGGTTTGTCGGTCAGTTGCCCCTAGTGTGTAGGGAGTGGTTGAGTAAGTGGGAGAACTAGTGTGTACGGGTGATCTCTGGTCAGTGTCTACTCAGTGGGCTGAAGGGCCTGTTTCCATGCTGTATCGCGAAACTAAACAAAACTGTTCAAGGCTAAAGCAGACAGATGTGTCATCTGCAGAGTTCTGAGGATGGCAAGACATGGGACTGAGGCCCAGATGATATGAACCAGGATTGTTTGCGACGTTAAAGGTACATTGTTAATGGCTTGTCCTCTTGCTTTCCTGCCCTGCCCTAGCACGATCCTGATTGAGCCAGACTGTACAGCTGCCATCACCGAGCATGGCAACGTCAGGATCACCGTGGGCAAGGGGAAGGTGCGAGCTATTGGCTCGGAACTCAATACAGTCCAGCTCTCCATCTTCTCCCACCGCTTCATGAGCATCGCTGGTACGGCACTGGGGGGGGGGGGGGGGGGGGGGGGAGGGAGGCGCCACACTGAGGGAGGGCGCGGGGGGGGGGGGGGGGGGGGGGGGCGGGGGAGGAAGGGGGGGGGGGGGGGCGGGGGGGGGGGGGGGGAAAGCCATACTGGGGGAGGGCGGGTAAGGGAGCGCCACACTGTGAGGGGGGGGGGTGAGGGAATGCCACATGTAGGGGGGGGGGGGAGAGGTGAGGGAGCATTGTGAGGAGGGGGGGGGGGTGAAGGATTGCCACATTGGGGGGGGGGGTACTGGGGGAGCACCACATTGTTTTTTCCAAAACTACCCGGGCGCGGACGTAAGCCTGGAAAAGGGGCGGGCAAGGGAGTGCCGCACTGGGCGAGGGGCAGTGAGGGGCGAGGTTAATGGTCCAGTACTGTTGGATTGAGCTCTCACAGTCACGCTCCTCTCTGTGCCACGCTCCCTCCCATAGAGCAGATGGGGCGTATCCTGCAGCGCACCGCCATCTCCACCAACATCAAGGAGCGGCTGGACTTCTCGTGCGCTCTGTTCGGCCAGGACGGGGGGCTGGTGTCCAATGCCCCCCACATCCCCGTGCACCTGGGGGCCATGCAGGAGACGGTGCAATTCCAGGTAAGGTGGGTGCTCTCCCACGCACCATCCAGCCCCGTCCACCGCGATTACATTACTTTAGTTTGGTTTAGTATTTTTCACGTGTGCAGTGAAAAGCTTTTGTTGCGTGCTATCCAGTCAGCAGAAAGACAATACATGATTACAATCAAGCCGTCCACAGTGTACAGACACAGGATAATAAGAATAACGTTTTGTGCAAGATAAAGTCCGATTAAAGATAGTACGAGGGTCTTGAGGTAGATAGTAGCTCAGCACTGTTCTCTGGTTGTGGTAGGATGATTCAGTTGCCTGACAACTGTTGGGAAGAAACTGTCCCTGAATCTGGAGGTGTTTTTCACACGTGCACCTATTGCCCGATGGGAGAGGGGAGAAGAAGGAGGGCCAGGGTGCGACTCCTCCTTGATTATGCCGCTGGCCTTGTGGTGGGCATCCGCAGCGCTCTCTCACCTCTCCTCTCTCCCGGATCCTTGGATGGGGAGAAGACAAGCCTGTCTGTTCCGACGCAATTGTACAAGTCCGTGGTGAGACCACATGGAGTAGCGGGTGGCACAGTGGCGCAGCTGGTAGAGCTGTTGCATCACAGGGCCGGAGACCCGTAGTCGACCCTAACCTCGGGTGCTGTCTATGTGGAGTTTGCATGTTCTCCCTGTGACTTCATGGGTTTCCTCCGGGTGCTCCGGTCTCCTTTCACATCTCAAAGACGTACGGTTTGTAGGTCAATTGTCTTCTGTAAATTGCTCTGATTGTGTAGTGAGTGGATGAGAAAGTGGGAATACATAGAACTAGTGTGAAGGGGTGATCGATGGTCAGTGTGGACTCGGTGGGCTGAAGTGCCTGTTTCCATACTGTGTCTCTAAACAAAAGTATACTATTCTGTGCAGTTCTGGTCACCCAGTTATTTAAAGGATGTCATTTAGTTGAAAAGGGTGCAGAAGAGATTCACCATGATATTGCGGGCTTGCGTTATAGGGAGAGGTTGGATAGGCTGGGACTTATTTTCTTTGACGCATAGTCCAAGGAGTGGTGTCCTTATTGAGGTCCAAGATTATAGAGACATACAAAATTATAAAAAGACTGGACAAGCTAGATGCAGGCAAAAAATTCCCAATGTTGGGCGAGTCCAGAACCAGGGGCCACAGTCTTAGAATAAAGGGGAGGCCATTTAAGACTGAGGTGAGAAAAAACTTTTTCACCCAGAGATTTGTGAATTTGTGGAATTCCCTGCCACAGAGGTCAGTGGAGGCCAAATCACAGTATGGATTTAAGAGAGAGTTATTTAGAGCTCTAGGGGCTAGTGGAATCAAGGGATATGGGGAGGAGGCAGGCACGGGTTATTGATTGGAGACGATCAGCCATGATCGCAATGAATGGTGGTGCTGGCTCGAGGGGCCGAATGGCCTCCTCCTGCACCTATTTTCTATGATTCTATGTTTCTATGATCACGAGGGGCATGGATAAAGTCAATGCTCATACTCTTTCTCCCAGGGTAGAGGATTTTGCCCACAGTTTCTGTGTCGAGCATGATCCTGAACATGAATTAAACTAATCTCCTCTGCCTGCACGTGATTTATATCATTCCATACCCCGCATATCCTTATGCCTGTAAAAGCTTCTTAAACTCCACTAGTCTATCTGCCTCTACCATCACCCCTGGCAGCGCCTTTCAGGTACCAACTATTTTCTGTGTTAAAAAAAAAAACTTGCCCCACACATCCCCTCTGACGTTAAAGTCTGGGGAAAAGTTTCTATCTGGTCTCCCCTCAACCTCCAAAGCTCCACAGAAAATCCATCCACAGAGGATAGATAATACCTTCTAATCCTGGTAAACCTCTTCCACACCCTCCACGTCCTCCCTGGAATTGGACGACCGCAACTGCGTACAATACTCCACATGAGGCCTCGCCAACGTTTTCTAAAGTATCGAGGATCTCAGCGGGCCTGGCAGTATCTGAAGCAGGGTCTCCATAGGTGCTGTCTGACCCGCTGAATTCCTCCAGCACTATGAGTTTTGTTGTATACTCCACCGTCTGGAGTCTCTCCCGTCTCCAGTGGTTCTGGCCAGTGCCAGGGAAGGAAGCTACCAAGTGTTTCTTGGATTTGGTTCGATTCCCGAGTTGGACTCTTCTTTCCCCCAACAGATGAGGCACTTGGGCACCGAGCTGAAAGAGAACGACGTGATCCTCAGCAACCATCCCAGCGCAGGGGGAAGCCATCTCCCCGACCTCACTGTCATCACGCCGGTAAGGAACCTCGCCAGCCATGGTCTCCACTCTCCCCTTTGACCCCTTTGTCTGTGGAATTCTCTGCCTCTGAGGGTGGTGGAGGCCGGTTCTCTGGATGCTTTCAAGAGAGAGCTAGACAGGACTTTTAAAAATAGTGGCGTCACGGGATATGGGGAGAAGGCAGGAACGGGGTACTGATTGTGGATGATCAGCCATGATCACATTGAATGGCGGTGCTGGCTCGAAGGGCCGAATGGCCTACTCCTGCACCTATTGTCTATTGTCTATTGACCCCCCCTCCCCCATCTCTGTGACTCTTTTATAAAGCACGTTACCTGGTGGTTATCACATTATGATGTATAACCTCCCTGCATTAACCACCATGCCGCTCCTCTCCTGCATTTGATAACTACAAGTGTCTTTGCCAGGGGTGTTAGAGGCATTGGCGATGTACAGGATCGTTCTTGCTTTGCACACAGTGACTCCCGGTGCTTTTTGTCCCACCCAGGTGTTCCGAAAGGGGGTTGCCCGCCCGGTGTTCTTTGTGGCGAGCCGAGGGCATCACGCCGACATCGGGGGCATCACGCCAGGCTCCATGCCTCCTCACTCCAAATCCCTGCAGGAGGAAGGGGCTGTCTTCATCTCCTTCAAGCTGGTGAAGGATGGGGTCTTCCAGGAGGAGGGTGAGTAAGGTGGGGAGCGATGGGGTTTACCACTCGGTCAGCTCCTTCTACTCACCGCCTAACCTGGGGTGGGGGTGAGGGCCAGAGAGTCAATGTCATCACCCTTTGGTCCTCCAAAATCCTCCAGTCAGTGTGGCTGTCCCTAAAAATAGAAGATAAACGTTGTCACATCTCCCTTGCACATTGGATTCTCCAGAGAAAACAATCCAACCTCTCCCTGTAGGTTCAAGTTTATTATTGTCACATGTACTGAAGTACAGGGAAAAGCATTCTATACAATCAAATCAGATAATACTACACATAAATACCATCAGGCCAACTTAAATACAATAGGTTGAGCAAAGGGGAAGATACAGAGTGCAGAATATAGTTCTCAGCACCAGTTCCACATTCAAAGTCCCGTGTCTGCAACGGGGTAGAGGCGAATCTGCCTCTAATCGGGACAGCATCCTGGTGAACACTGGTTGTGCAGCTTTGCTCTGGGCTCCCCACCATCACCCCCTCTCCCAACCCCAGAGGAGCTGCTTTACCACTAATGGCCGTGCCACTCTCTGCAGCACCCTCCCTGCGACCGCGCTGCGGAACGCCGGCCCTGCAGCCTTCTCTCACCAGATGTTTGTGTCTGTGCCAGCTGTCACACAGGCTCTCATGGCTCCAGCACAGGTGCCAGGCAGCAGCGGCACACGCAACCTGCACGACAACCTGTCCGACCTGCGGGCACAGGTGGCGGCCAACCAGAAGGGCATCCAGCTGGTCAATGAACTGATCGACGAGTATGGGCTGGAGGTGGTCCAGGCCTACATGGCCCACATTCAGGTAGGCAGCTGCGGGCTTACAGTGTGGGTGGTCCAGGCTTAGTGTGGGTGGTCCTGGCCTACAGTGTGGGTGGTCCAGGCCTAGTGTGGGTGGTCCTGGCCTACAGTGTGGGTGGTCCAGGCCTACAGTGTGGGTGGTCCAGGCCTAGTGTGGGTGGTCCAGGCCTAGTGTGGGTGGTCCAGGCCTAGTGTGGGTGGTCCTGGCCTACAGTGTGGGTGGTCCTGGCCTACAGTGTGGGTGGTTCAGGCCTAGTGTGGGTGGTCCAGGCCTAGTGTGGGTGGTCCTGGCCTACAGTGTGGGGTGGTCCTGGCCTACAGTGTGGGTGCACATCCAGGCCCAGTGTGGGTGGTCCAGGCTTAGTGTGGGTGGTCCAGGCCTAGTGTGGGTGTGGGGTGGTCCAGGCTTAGTGTGGGTGGTCCAGGCCTACACTGTGGGTAGTCCAGGCCTAGTGTGGGTGGTCCAGGCTTAGTGTGGGTGGTCCAGGCCTACAGTGTGGGTGGTCCAGCCCTAGTGTGGGTGGTCCAGGCTTAGTGTGGGTGGTCCAGACCTACAGTGTGGGTGGTCCAGGCCTACAATGTGGGTGGTCCAGGCCTAGTGTGGGTGGTCCAGGCTTAGTGTGGGTGGTCCAGGCCTAGTGTGGGTGGTCCTGGCCTACAGTGTGGGTGGTCCTGGCCTACAGTGTGGGTGGTTCAGGCCTAGTGTGGGTGGTCCAGGCCTAGTGTGGGTGGTCCTGGCCTACAGTGTGGGGGTCCTGGCCCTACAGTGTGGGTGGTCCAGGCCCAGTGTGGGTGGTCCAGGCTTAGTGGCTGGGTGGTCCAGGCCTAGTGTGGGTGTGGGTGGTCCAGGCTTAGTGTGGGTGGTCCAGGCCTACACTGTGGGTAGTCCAGGCCTAGTGTGGGTGGTCCAGGCTTAGTGTGGGTGGTCCAGGCCTACAGTGTGGGGTGGTCCAGCCCTAGTGTGGGGTGGTCCAGGCTAGTGTGGGTGGTCCAGACCTACAGTGTGGGTGGTCCAGGCCTAGTGTGGGTGTGGGTGGTCCAGGCTTAGTGTGGGTGGTCCAGGCCTACAGTGTGGGTAGTCCAGGCCTAGTGTGGGTGGTGGGTGGGCCAGGCTTAGTGTGGGTGGTCCAGGCCTACAGTGTGGGTGGTCCAGCCCTAGTGTGGGTGGTCCAGGCTTAGTGTCGGTGGTCCAGGCCTACAGTGTGGGTGGTCCAGACCTACAGTGTGGGTGTGGGTGGTCCAGCCTAGTGTGGGTGGTCCAGGCCTACAGTGTGGGTGGTCCAGCCCTAGTGTGGGTGTGGGTGGTCCAGGCTTAGTGTGGGTGGTCCAGGCCTACAGTGTGGGTGGTCCAGGCCTAGTGTGGGTGTGGGTGGCCCAGGCCGAGTGTGGGTGGTCCTGGTCTACAGTGTGGGTGGTCCAGGCCTAGTGTGGGTGGTCCTGGCCTACAGTGTGGGTGGTCCAGGCCTAGTGTGGGTGGTCCACGCCTAGTGTGGGTGGTCCTGGCCTACAGTGTGGGTGGTCCAGGCCTAGTGTGGGTGGTCTAGGCCTACAGTGTGGGTGGTCCTGGCCTACAGTGTGGGTGGTCCAGGCCTAGTGTGGGTGGTCCAGGCCTAGTGTGGGTGGTCCAGGCCTAGTGTGGGTGGTCCAGCCCTAGTGTGGGTGGTCTAGGCCAGGCTCCAAAGCCTCCACATCTTCTTGTAATGGGGCGACCAAACTGCACACAATTTATAAACTAAATATGACATTGGCACCTATGCTAAATGCTTACTTCATGTTTTTACCTGTTAATCTGGCAGGTCAACGCGGAGATAGCGGTGAAAGAGATGCTGAGGGAGTTTGCCCGGAGATGTGGGCAGAGCGTGGGGCAGCTGGAGGTGTGTGCCGAGGACTTCATGGATGACGGGACGCCCATCAAGCTGAGAGTGAACATCGACCAGGCACAGGTGAGTTTGGCTGGTCTGCTTAACCTTGGGTCTCCTTTCACTGGCTGGGCTCAGGTGTGCTCAGGAGAGGTTGGGTGGGCACAGGTGTGCTGCATGCCTGTCTAGTTTAGTTTAGAGATAGGTTCATAAGGTTCATTTATTATCACATACACCAATTGGTGTCGTGAAATTCAAGTTGCCATTACAGCACATTAATAAGAATACAACATAACATTATAAAGAACAATTTAACATAAAACATAAAAACATCCCCCCACAATGGATATCCCACTGTGAGGGAAGGCACAAAGTCCAGTCCCCATCCCCTTGTTCACCCATATCGGGCCTATTGAGGCCTCCGCAGTTGCCGCTACGTGGCCCGATGTTTCAGTCATCCTTACCGAGGAGCGGCTTCCGAAGCCGACAGGCCGCGCTGGACGAAGCTCCACCACTGGCGAACTCAGCGAAAGATCCCAGGCTCCACGATGTTTAAGGTCAGTGCCGCCGCCCACGGCTGGCCGCTCCACAGTCCCGCAGCTCCGCGATGATCATCGACGGTCTCAGCTCACCGGAGCTCCAGCGCGGAGACCCGGGCAAGGCATCGCCCGCTCCGCTCCACGATAGCGCTCCAGCACTGTGCCGCCGCCAAAGCCGTGGTTCTGGCCGGTCCCCTCAGGAAACGCCGCTCTAGACCCCAATGGTAGCCCGCGAGGACGGGTCGAAGTTGCTGCTCGGAGGAAAGCTGCCTCTCCGACCAGGTAGGGACTAAGAAATACAGTTTCCCCCTCCCCCCCCCCCCCCCCCCACACATAAAAAGAATAGACCTCCAAACAAAACACTTTTTAACATACTAAAAATTTAAAAAAGATACAGCATGGAAACAGTCCCTTCGGCCCACTGAGTCCACACTGACCAGTGATCCTAGTACACTAGCACTATTCTACACACCCGGGGCAATTTACAGAGGCCAACGATTCTACAAACTTGTACGTCTTTGGAGTCTTGGAGGAAACCGGAGCACTCGAATAAAACCCACGAGGAGAATGTACAAACAGACAGTACCCGTAGTCGAACCCGGGTCTCTGGTGCTGTAAGACAGCAACCCTCCCACTGCCACCCTATCACTAGAAGCAGTCATCGGACTCTTGGTCCTCTCTGCCCACAGTGCCTGTTCCAGAACTCGCCATAAATCCCACCCCATTTTTTTCCCCGGAAGTCTACAAACTCTTACCTTCAAATTGTCATCCAATTCCCACTGAGGCCACTCATCCAAGATGAACGGTTGTGATCCGGAACACACTGTCCGAGCCAAGAACTCTCATAACAATCTGAGTCAGAGTCACACTGCAGCATGGACACAGGCTCTATAGCCCAACCCGTCCATGCCAACTAGCTTTTACATCTACCCTGGTCTAATTTCCCAGCATTTAGCCCCATATCCCCCTAAACCTTTCCTATCCATGTACCTGCTCAAATGTCCTATACACACTCACTCCACCACTTCCTGTGGCAGCTTGTTCCATTTACCCACCACCCTCTGCATAAAGAAATTGTCTCTCAGATCCCTAAGTGACTATCATTACCCATTCCCTCTCTCTCTCCCCTTCCACTCCCTTTCCTCCTCTCCTCCCCTTCCTCCCCCCTCCCTCTCCCCTCCCTCTCTTTCTCCATCTCTCTCTCTCCATATCTCTCTCCATATCTCTCTCATTCTCTCTCTCTCTCTCTCTCACTTTCTCACTTGCTCCATCTCCCACTCTCTTTACTTCACTTTCTCGTTCTCCCTCTCCATCCTCGCCCACCTCTCCCCCAACCCCTGCCCATCTCCCCTCCTGCAGGGGTCGGCCGTGTTTGATTTCACGGACACTGGACCGGAGGTGTATGGGAATTGCAACGCCCCTCGAGCCATCACGCTCTCCGCCCTCATCTACTGCCTGAGGTGTATGGTGGGACAGGAAATACCCCTCAACCAGGCGAGTGTCCGGGGGGGGGGGGGTAAATGGGGAGAGAGACTGGGGATAGAGGAAGAGACTGGGGATAGAGGGAGGGGACAGAACTGGGAGTGAACGGGGAGGGCTGGGGAGAATGCGGAGAGTGAATGGGGGAGAGGGGGTAGAATAGGGTGAGTTTATGGGGAGAGGGAAGAGTGCATGGGGAGAGGACGGGACGAGGGGAGAGAACAAGGAGATTGAATGGGGAAGCAGGGACAGGGGTGGACGGGAAGAGGATTAGCTGCGGGATGAGACGGTCACTTTACCCCCCCTGTGCCTGGTGCAGGGCTGTCTGTCGCTGGAGAGGGTGGGGAGAGGACGGGCTGTGGGGAGAGTGAAGAGGACGTTGCTGTATTTACTCCCTCTGCCCGGTGCAGGGTTGCCTGGCCCCGGTGAGGGTGGTGCTGCCGAAGGGGAGTATCTTGGACCCGGCGGCGGAGGCGGCGGTGGTGGGCGGCAATGTGCTGACGTCCCAGCGTATAGTGGATGTGATATTCAAGGTCTTCCGGGTGTGCGCCGCTTCCCAGGTAGCCCTGGCCGTTCCCGAGCACCCGGACCAACCCCGTCCAACCCGCGTGGAGCCCGTCCCCTGTCCCCGGCCCCCGACACGACCCGACCCACCGTGAGGTGCAGCAGAGGGGACACAGCGAGTGCAGCAGGTCGGCATTGGTCCAGATCAGACGGGAATCGGATATTCACCCGTCTATCCCACCTATGCCCTCTACCCTGAGAAAAAGCCTCTCAGCGTGCACCCTCGAGATACAACGAAGAAACAGGCCCTTCGGCCCACCGAGTCCGCACCAACCAGTGATCACCTTGCTAACTAGCATTATCCTAAACACTGAGGACGATTTACAATGTTACCGAAGCCAATTAACCTGCACGTGTGGGAGGAAACTGGAGCACCCAGATGAAGGGAGATGGTACAAACTCCGTACAGATATCACTCTTAGTCAGGATCAAACCCGGGTCTCTGGCACTGTGAGGCAGCAACTCTAACTGTGCCATCCCATCCTATTCCCCTGAGTTTACACACCTCTATAGGATTACCCCTCGGCCTATACTTGTCTCAACTACCACCTCTGGCAACTTGTTCCATATACCCACCACCCTCTGTGTGAACATATTGCCCCTCGGGTGCCTATAATATATTTGCCCTCTCACCTTTAACCTATATCCCCTGGTTGTTGATACCCCTACTCTGGGTTAAAGACTGTGCATTCATCCTACATGCCCCTCATGGTTTTATACACCTCTATAAGATCACTCCCTCAGCCTACTGCACTCCAAGGAATAAAGTCCTGGCCTGCCCAGTCTCTCTGTAGCTCAGGCCCTTGAATCCGGGCAACATCCTTGTAAATCTTCTCTGCACTCTTTCCAGCTTAATGGCATCTTTCCGACATCAGGATCACCAGAACTGCACACAATACACAAAACGTGGCCTTACCAAGGTCTTGTGCAACTGTAACGTAACATCCCAAGTGCTATATAATGCCCTGACTAATGAAGGCCAGCATGCCAAAATCCTTCTTTACCACTCAGCCCACCTGGGATGCCTCTTTCGGGAATCTGCGTCTGTTATTCCTTGGGCCCTCTGCTCTACAACATTCCACAGATCACTACCATTCACTGTAAAAGTCTGTTCTCGCTTTGCCTCTCGTTTACATGCTTGTAGAATATTTTTGGTTTCACTTTCCCACTTGCCGCGGCTATTCTCCTGCCTTGTTTGTACCTCTCATTTGCATTCCGACCACCCTCTCAACGTCCTTTATCAGCCTGTTCCTCAGCTGTGCTATCAAGCTAACGGCCAAGGTGATACTCCCTTATGTAATACTCTCCATCTCTTTGGTCACCAAGGAGTTTGTCCCAACCCAAAGTGTTGTCAGTCCATTCCCTCCACAGATACTGCCTGACCCGCTGAATTCCTCCTTGGTGATTTTCTCAAGAACCCAGCATCTGTATTTCCTCCCGTCTCGCGCTTTGGCTTTAGTTGTTCCTCCCAAGCTGAGACTATAAACTGGTATCGGATTTGTTATTATCACTTGTAACGACGTACAGTGAAAGGCTTGTGTTTGTGTACTTGCTAGTTAAATCAATAGACAATAGACAATAATCATATAACCATATAACAATTTACAGCACGGAAACAGGCCATCTCGACCCTTCTAGTCCGTGCCGAACACGTATTCTCCCCTAGTCCCATATACCTGCACTCAGACCATAACCCCCCATTCCTTTCCCGTCCATATAACTATCCAATTTATTTTTAAATGATAAAAACGAACCTGCCTCCACCACCTTCACTGGAAACTCAATCCACACAGCCACCACTCTCTGAGTAAAGAAGATCCCCCTCATGTTACCCCTAAACGTCTGTCCTTTAATTCTCAAGTCATGTCCCCTTGTTTGAATCTTCCCTACTCTCAGTGGGAAAAGCTTATCCACGTCAACTCTGTCTATCCCTCTCATCATTTTAAAGACCTCTATCAAGTCCCCCCTTAACCTTCTGCGCTCCAAAGAATAAAGCCCTAACTTGGTCAACCTTTCTCTGTAACTTAGTTGCTGAAACCCAGGCAACATTCTAGTAAATCTCCTCTGTACTCTCTCTATTTTGTAGACATCCTTCCTATAATTAGGTGACCAAAATTGTACACCATACTCCAGGATTGGCCTCACCAATGCCTTGTACAATTTTAACATTACATCCCAACTTCTATACTCAATGCTCTGATTTATAAAGGCCAGCACACCAAAAGCTTTCTTTACCACCCTATCTACATGAGATTTCACTTTCAGGGAACTGTGCACAGTTATTCCAAGATCCCTCTGTTCACCTGCATTCTTCAATTCCCTACCATTTACCATGTACGTCCTATTTTGATTTGTCCTGCCACAATAGGTGCAGGAGTAGGCCATTCGGCCCTTCAAGCCAGCACTGCCATTCAATGTGATCATGGCTGATCATCCCCAATCAGTACCCCGTTCCTGCCTTCTCCCCATATCCCCTGACTCTGCTATCTTTAAGAGCCCTATCTAGCTCTTTCTTGAAAGTATCCAGAGAACCGGCCTCCACCGCCCTCTGAGGTAGAGAATTCCACAGACTCACAACTCTCTATGTGAAAAAATGTTTCCTCATCTCCGTTTTAAATGGCTTACCCCTTATTTTTTAACTGTGGCCCCTGGTTCTGGACTCCCCCAACATCGGGAACATGTTTCCTGCCTCTAGCGTGTCCAAACCCTTAATAATCTTATATGTTTCAATAAGATCACTTCTCATCCTTCTAAATTCCAGAGTATACAAGCCCAGCCGCTCCATTCTCTCAGCATATGACATAGAAACAAAGAACATAGGTGCAGGAGTAGGCCATTCAGCCCTTCGAGCCTGCACCGCACTTCAATATGATCATGGCTGATCACCCAACTCAGTATCCTGTACCTGCATTCTCTCCATACCCCATGATCCCTTTAGCCACAAGGGCCACATCTAACTCCCTCTTAAATATAGCCAATGAACTGGCCTCGACTACCTTCTGTGGCAGAGAATTCCAGAGATTCACCACTCTCTGTGTGAAAAATGTTTTCCTCATCTCGGTCCTAAAAGATTTCCCCCTTATCCTTAAACGGTGACCCCTTGTTCTGAACTTCCCAAACATCGGGAACAATCTTCCTGCATCTAGCCTGTCCAACCCCTTAAGAATTTTATAAGTTTCTATAAGATCCCCCCTCAATCTTCTAAATTCTAGCAAGTACAAACCGAGTCTATCCAGTCTTTCTTCATATGAAAGTCCTGACATCCCAGGAATCAGTCTGGTGAACCTTCTCTGTACTCCCTCTATGGCAAGAATGTCTTTCCTCAGATTAGGAGACCAAAACTGTACGTAATACTCCAGGGGTGGTCTCACCAAGACCCTGTACAACTGCAGTAGAACCTCCCTGCTCCTATACTCAAATCCTTTTGCTATGAATGCTAACATACCATTCGCCTTCTTCACTGCCTGCTGCACCTGCATGCCTACTTTTAATGACTGGTGTACCATGACACCCAGGTCTCGTTGCATCTCCCCCTTTCCTAATCGGCCACCATTCAGATAATAGTCTACTTTCCTGTTTTTGCCACCAAAGTGGATAACCTCACATTTATCCACATTATACTGCATCTGCCATGCATTTGCCCACTCACCCAGCCTATCCAAGTCACCTTGCAGCCTCCTAGCATCCTCCACACAGCTAACACTGCCCCCCCCAGCTTCGTGTCATCCGCAAACTTGGAGATGTTGCATTCAATTCCCTCGTCCAAATCATTAATATATATCGTAAATAGCTGGGGTCCCAGCACTGAGCCTTGCGGTACCCCAGTAGTCACTGCCTGCCATTGTGAAAAGGACCCGTTTACTCCTACTCTTTGCTTCCTGTCTGCCAGCCAGTTCTCTATCCACATCAATACTGAACCCCCAATACCCCAAAGTTTGTATACTAATCTCTTATGTGGGACCTTGTCGAAAGCCTTCTGAAAGTCCAGATATAACACATGCACTGGTTCTCCCTTATCCACTCTACTAGTTACATCCTCGAAAAATTCTATAAGATTCGTCAGACATGATTTACCTTTCATAAATCCATGCTGACTTTGTCCAATGATTTCACCACTTTCCAAATGTGCTGCTATCCCATCTTTAATAACTGATTCTAGCAGTTTCCCCACTACCGACGTTAGACTAACTGGTCTGTAATTCCCCGTTTTCTCTCTCCCTCCCTTTTTAAAAAGTGGGGTTACATTAGCTACCCTCCAATCCTCAGGAACTACTCCAGAATCTAAAGCATTTTGAAAAATTATCACTAATGCATTCACTATTTCTGGGGTTACTTCCTTAAGCACTCTGGGATGCAGCCTATCTGGCCCTGGGGATTTATCGGCCTTTAATCCATTCAATTTACCTAACACCACTTCCCGGCTAACCTGGATTTCACTCAGTTCCTCCATCTCATTTGACCCCCGGTCCCCTGCTATTTCCGGCAGATTATTTATGTCTTCCTTAGTGTAGGCAGAACCAAAGTAGTTATTCAATTGGTCTGCTATGTCCTTGTTCCCCATGACCAATTCACCTGTTTCTGACTGCAAGGGACCTACATTTGTTTTAACTAATCTTTTTCTCTTCACATATTTATAAAAGCTTTTGCAGTCAGTTTTTATGTTTTCTGCCAGTTTTCTTTCATAATCTATTTTCCCTTTTCTATTTAAGCCCTTTGTCCTCCTCTGCTGGACTCTGAATTTCTCCAAGTCCTCTGGTAGGCTGCTTTTTCTGGCTAATTTGTACGCTTCATCTTTTGTTTTGATACTTACCCTGATTTCCCTTGTTATCCACGGATGCACTACCTTCCCTACCAACTCCCACTAGTAATTTGTTTTGCCAAACTAGGATGAACAATTGTTGTAGTTCATCCATGCAGTCTTTAAATGCCTTCCATTGCATATCCACCGTCAACCCATTAAGAATCAATTGCCAGTCTATCTTGGCCAATTCACGTCTCATATCCTCAAAGTTACCTTTCTTTAAGTTCAGGACCCTTGTTTCTGAATTAACAGTGTCACTCTCCGTCCTAATGAAGCACTCGACTATATTATGGTCACTCTTGTCCAAGGGGCCACGCACAACAAGACTGCTAACTATCCCTTCCTCATTACTCAATACCCAATCTAGAATAGCCTGCTCTCTCGTTGGTTCCTCTACATGTTGGTTTAGAAAACTATCCCGCATACATTCCAAGAAATCCTCTTCCTCAGCACCCTTGCCAATTTGATTCACCCAATCTATATGTAGATTGAAGTCACCCATTATAACTGTTTTACCTTTGTTGCACGCATTTCTAATTTCCTGTTTGATGCCATCCCCAACTCCACTACTACTGTTTGGTGGCCTGTACACAACTCCCACTAGCGTTTTCTGCCCCTTAGGGTTTTGCAGCTCCACCCATATCGATTCCACATCCTCCAAGCTAATGTCCTTCCTTTCTATTGTATTAATCTGCTCCCTAATCAGCAAAGCTACCCCACCTCCTTTCCCTTTCTTTCTATCCCTCCTGAATATTGAATATCCTTGGATGTTCAGCTCCCAGCCTTGGTCACCCTGGAGCCATGTCTCCGTGATTCCAACTATATCATAGTCATTAATAGCTATCTGCTCATTCAACTCATCCATGTTATTACAAATGCTTCTTGCATTGAGACACAAAGCCTTCAGGCTTGTTTTTACAACACTCTTACCCCTTATACAATTATGTTGAAAAGTGGCCCTTTTTAATTTTTGCCCTGGATTTGTCTGCCTGGCACTTTTACTTTTCACCTTGCTACCTATTGCTTCTACCCTCGTTTTACACCCCTCTGTCTCTACGCTCTCATATTTAAGAAACCTTTTCCCTTTAACTCCATCCTCAACTATCCCATTCTACACCCCACCCCCCTTATTCAGTTTAAAACTACCCATGTAGCAGTGGCAAACCTGCCTGCCAGAATGTTGGTCCCCCACCTACTAAGATGCAATCTGTCCCTTTTGTACAGTTCCCCCTTACTCCAAAACAGATCCCAGTGATATAAGAATCTAAATCCCTGCCCCGTGCACCAGTTTCTCAGCCACACATTCAGGTCCCGTATCTCCCTGTCCCTGCTCTCGCCAGCACGAGGAACTGGAAGCAAACCGGAGATCCGGGTGTTGGTCATGGAACCCTGGAGGTCCTGCTTTTCAGCATTCTTCCGAGCTCTCTAAAGTCACGCTGCAGAATATTCCTCGCCTTCTTTCCTTCTTTCTGTTCACCTTCGCCCTTGAGGATTTTCTGCACTCTGTCCGTGACATCCTGGATCCTGGCACCAGGAAGGCAGCACACCATCCTCGAATCCCGTCTGTTGCCGCAGAAACCCCTGTCCGTACCTCTCACAATGGAGTCTCCCACTACAATGGCGTTGCCTGACTTTGGCCTTTTTGGTTAGGGCTCAACAGCCCTATTCGCATCGCAAGCCAGTCTACCGCTCAGTGTAAAAACGTCTTCTGTCCCGACAGCTTCTAAGTGGGTGAATCTGTTCACAAGAGGTACAACACCTGGGGACTTTTGCATTCCATGCTTCCATCCCTTTCTCACTGTCTCCCACCTTCTCTCTTCCAGTACCTTAGGTGTAACAATCTTACTGTCGGACTTGTCGAGGAACGACTCCGTTTCTCGGATGAACCCGAGGTCATCCACTTGCTTCTCCAGTTCCCCAACGCGGTCCTTCAGGAGCTGTACATGGATGCACTTGTCAAATTTGTAGCAGCCAGAGGCACCTTGACCTCCCACATACTGCAAGCATCACACTGAATCAGCTTGCCTGACCTCCTTCTTTCGTCTCTCCCTCTGCAGGACAATCCCGCCATCCCGGGAATTAACCTTGTGACCCTACGCTGCACTCCCTCAATAGCAAGAAAATCCTTCCTCAAATTTGTAGACCAAAACTGCACACAATACTCCAAGTGTGGTCTCACTAGGGCCCTGTACAACTGCAGAAGGACCTATTTGCTCCTATACTCAACTCCTCTTGTCATGAAGGCCAACATGCCATTCACTTTCTTCACTGCCTGCTGTACCTGCATGCTTACTTTCAGTGGCTGATGAACAAGGACCCCCGGGTCCCGTTGTACTTCCCCTTTTCCCAACTTGACACTTTAGGTAATAATCTGATTTCCTGCACTTGGAGTTCATTAGCGAGGCAGTGTTCTGCTTCATTCCAATTCAATGAAAGCACAATAAAGGTGCAAGTACTTTATCACTGAACTCATGGAAGTGAAAGCTGAGCCTTTTTCCAGATAATTTAACCCCTTGAGGCCTTCTGTATGTCTGGTGAACGTGTCTCGTGGATTAGGAGCCCAGCGTGCTCCTGCTCCCTCCTCCTATACTTGACCCTCTACCTGACTGCAGCCCCTCCTTCTCCCCTGCCCCTGCCCCCCTACCGTGCCACTCCCCTGCCTCATCTCCTGCGCCTGTCCCTCGTCCTGCCCTTCCACATCCACCTGCCCTGCCCTGCCTCTGTCACCCCCACCCTCTCTCCATCTCCTTTGCAGGGCTGCATGAACAACGTCACCTTTGGCAATGAGTGTGTGGGCTACTACGAGACGGTGGCGGGCGGTTCTGGAGCGGGTCCGCACTGGGAGGGGCGAGGAGGGGTGCATACCCACATGACCAACACCCGGATCACCGACCCAGAGATCCTGGAGAAAAGGTATCCATCTCAACTCGGGAACCAGGGGAGGCAGTGGGGACGTAGTGACGGGACTGACTCAGGGAAAGACTCTGGGTCCACCCTGGACCCAACTTAGACCAAACCCAAACCAAGCCTGGCTCCAACTCGGAACCAGGGCCGGATTTACGTATAAGCGTCACAAGCTTAAGCTTAGGGACTCGAGATCTAGGGGGGTCTCGTCAGGGCCGGATTTACCTATAGGCTGAAGCCTAGGGCCTCAAAATCTAGGGAGCCTCCGGCCAAGGTGTTTTTTTCCCAGATTAAAAAAAATCCCGAGAAAAAAAAATTGGAGCGCCATCAGCGTTTCCACTTTGCCTAAAATTACCCGAAATTCTAGTTCCGGCCCACTGGAAGTTTTGGGGGAAAAAATTGCGCAGTTGGGGGAAGCCGGTGACGCAGTAGCGACGCAAAATGATGCTGTCTCTCCGCGCGTGAGCAGTGGGCCTGGGCAGGGTCAGATCGCCATTTGCACTCCACACAATCACCTCGATGCCTCGTGTCTACCAAAGATCCTAGGTGTCTACTCCAGGTAAGTGGTGGAATATTGCATTGCGGGAGTGCCCGTTTCTCTGGGCGGGGGGGGGGGGGGGGGGGGGGGGGGCTGCGGTTCCTGCGGCGCGGAGTCGGAGCATCGCTGCGTGGGAGGGAGAAAGAGGGGGGGATGTGAGAGGTGGTAAGGGGGGGGGGGGTTGAGACAGAGGGGGAGAGAGAGGAAGAGAGAGAGGGGAAGGAGGGAGGAGAGAGAGATGGGGAGGGAGAGAGAGGTAGAGGGAGGGGGGAGAGGGAAACTGGATTATCTTTAGTGAGTGCAAAATTAAGGTAGGTTTTAGAGCAATTATATTTTCTCCTCCATATGAATAATTTCAAACAATTGGAACTGCTTTCTTTTCCTTGATAACAATACTGAAAAATATGTATTCCATAGTTTGCAACTTTCATTTTGCATCATATTTTTTAACGTGGACACACTAATACAATCGAACAGTGATAGGCAATCAAATCAACACACAAAACATTAAAAAAAAAGGTTTTATTTACTGCAAAAACTTACAGTATTTTATTTGCAGTGTTTGCATGCTCCTTTATAACATTTTACATACCATTTTACAGTACAACTTGATTATTAAAACAAGGGCAGCTTCAATTCTTGATTTAAAAACAATGACCCCAATAATCCCATTCCAACCACTCATTACTCTTGACTCAACCAAAATTATTTCTGAAATATTGGTCATAAACTTGCTGCAGAAATGCTCCAAAATAAGGCTCAGAATGCACCTAAAACTCCAGAGCTTCCAGGGCCCACTTTTGAGCTTCGCGCTTGTGATATGTGCTGCGTGCACTTGTTTCACATACATTTTTTGTAATCATTCCATGCCATCCTCCTTTTTGAATAGCTTCGTACGGACCTGGTGTATAATATTTTTGACACTGTCATAGGCCTTTCTTACATATGCTGTCACAACGCACTGTAGTCTCTAACAACCCTTCAGTAATTTTCCTTGCCCTCCATTTCAGAATGATGAACAAGGACCCCCAGATCCCATTGTACTTGCCTTTTTCCCAATTTGACACAATTTAGATAATTATTTGCCTTCCTGTTTTTGCTACCAAAATGGATAACCTCACATTTATCCCCATTAAACTGCATCTGCCATGCATCTGCCCACTCACCCAACCTGTCCAAGTCACCCTGCATTCTCATATCATCCTCCTCACAGTTCACACTGCCACCCGGCTTTGTGTCATCTGCAAATCCCTTCATCTAAATCATTGATATATATTGTAAATAGCTGCGGTCCTACACCGAGCTTGCGGTACCCCACTAGTCACTGTCTGCCATTCTGAAAGGGACCCGTTAATCCCTACTCTTTGTTTCCTGTCAGCCAACCAATTTTCTATCCATGTCAGCACTCTACATCCAATACCATGTGCCCTAATTTTTCCCACTAATCTCCTATGTGGGACCTTATCAAATGCTTTCTGAAGTCCAGGTACACTACATCCACTGGCTCTCCCTTGTCCATTTTCCTAGTTACATCCTCAAAAAATTCCAGAAGATTGGTCAAGCATGATTTCCCCTTCGTACATCCATGCTGACTCGGACCGATCCTGTTACTGCTATCCAAATGTGCCGCTATTTCACCTTTTATAATTGACTCCAGCATCTTCCCCACCACTGATGTTAGGCGAACTGGTCTATAATTCCCTGTTTTCTCTCTCCCGCATTTCTTAAAAAGGTTAGCTACCCTCCAATCCACAGGAATTGATTCTGAATCTGTAGAACATTGGAAAATAATCACCAATGCGTCCACGATTTCTAGAGCCACTTCCTTGAGTACCCTGGGATGCAGACCATCAGGCCCTGGGGGATTTATCAACCGTCAGACCCATCAGTCTACCCAACACCAACTCCTGCCTAATGTGGAATTCCTTCAGTTCCTCTGCCACCCCTGATCCTCTGGCCACTAGTACATCAGGAAGATTGTTTGTGTCCTCCTTAGTGAAGACAGATCCAAAGTATCTGTTCAACATCTGCCATTTCCATGTTCCCCATAATAAATTCACCTTTTTCAGTCTTCAAGGGTCCAACTTTGGTCTTAACTAATTTTTCCCTCTTCACATACCTAAAGAGGTGTGGGCAAGTTGCACCGAAGGGCCTGTTTTCACACTGTATCACTCTATGATTACATTATATCTCCACCATGAATGAATGGTTCAAAATCAAGCGGTTGAGTTTTATTGCCTTATACTCAAGCATAGAAACATAGAAAATCGGTGCAGGAATAAGCCATTCGGCCCTTCGAGCCAGCACTGCCATTCAATATGATCCAACTTTGGTCTTACCTAATTCTTCACATACCTAAACTTTCCTCCTTTATATTCTTGACAACATCTTTGACAACATCAACATTCTTGACAACATTCATACAAACTTTTAACACAGACTAAAAATTTTAAAAAGGACGAAAAAAGCTGCCGGTGGAGATAGTTGAGGCAGGTACTATAACAACTTTTAAAAGACAGGTACATGGATAGGAATGGTTTTGAAGGATATGGGCCAAATGCAGGCAAGCAGGACTAGCTTAGAAAGGGCATCTTTGTCAGCATGGATAAGTTGGGCCGATGGGCCTGTTTCCTTGCTGTGTGACTGTGAAAAGATAGATATATTTATGCATGTCAGCAGGATCTAAGCGATAAAGCAGGGATAGGGGCTGAAGGGGATGACCAACCACATGCATGTTGAGTGGCGGGTATTACGTTTTCTGTTGGTGAGCCTATCAGAATTTTGTGACAATCCCACACCCTCCAGGTTCAGGAACAGCTTCTTCTCTTGAACATTACAAACACCAAATAAACTACAAACTGCCTTGGTTGCACCAGGGACTTCAGGCTTTTGCACCAATATTGCTTTATTTTAATTTAGTCACAGTCATACAGCATGGAAACAGACCCTTCGGCCCAACTTGCCCGTGCCGACCAAGATGCCCAATTTATTGAACTTTTGTCTATCACGTTATTCAAGTGTACTGTGTTTACAAACCTGTTGTGCTGCTGCAAAAGTAAGAGTGTCATAGTTCGTTTTCAGTACATGATAACAATTAAACACTCCTGACTTGACATTATGATGATTTTTTTTTTTTTTTAATTTGAACAGAATTTTGTAAAGCCTTGGTGTGATGGGGTGGGTGGGAGTGTGATAGGGTGAGATCACATTTAGAGTATCGTGTTCAGTTTTGGTCACCATCTCATGGGAAAGATGTTGTCAAGCTGGAAAGGATATAGAGAAGATTTACGAGGATGTTGCCAGGACTCGAGGGCCTGAGCTATAGATAGAGGTTAAACAGGCAGGAACTTTATTTCTTGGAGTGCAGGAGGATGAGGGGGGGGATCTTATAGATGTGTACAAAATTATGAGAAGAATAGATTGGGTGAATGTACAATCTTTTGCCCAGAGTAGGGGACATACTGGTAAGTTTAAGGTGAGGGGGGAAAAATTTAATAGGAATCTGAGGGGTAATTTTTTTACATAAAGGGTGTGGAACGAGCTGCCAGAGGAGGTGATTGAGCCTGGGACTATCCCAGCGTTTAAGAAACATTTAGACAAGCACATGGCAGTTAGCTGGAACTAGTATAGATGGGGCATGTTAGTCGGTGTGGGTAAGATGGGCCCTAAGGCCTATTTCCACACTGTAAGACTCTATGACTCTCTATGAATGGAGATGGGACTCTCTGCCTATGGATGGTTAGTGCAGCCACATCACCACTGTACTGTCGCCCCAAGTATGTTCCTACAGCTCCCATGAACTTTGTTGTATACGTTCCCAGGTATCCCGTGGTCCTGAAGAGATTTGAACTGAAGCCTGGATCCGGGGGTAAGGGCCGTCAGCGAGGGGGCGACGGCGTGATCCGGGAGCTGCTCTTCCGAGAGAGGGTCGTCCTCTCCGTGCTGTCAGAGCGACGAGCCTTCCGCCCATACGGACTAGACGGTAACAATGGAACGGGTCTGGGAAGGGACGGGATCAGGGTGGTCAGAGACGCAGGAGAAGGGAGGTGGGCTTGTGGGACACTTCATCAGAACATAGAACAGTGCAGACTGTGCTGAAGTAACGCAGAAGGAGAGGCAGCCTCTCTGGACAACGTGGATAGCTGAACACTTCATATTCCGCTTACAACCCAATGGCACAATTCCCAACATGGAATTCTCCAATATTAGGTAACCTCTACCATCTCTCCTCTTAATCGTCCTCTTTCCTTTTCTCCCTCTGTCCGCCGCCCTCCCTCTCCTGTACCCCACCTGGGCTTACATCTATTTCTCCAACCCTCCCCCTTCACCTACATTCCTTCCTCTGAGTTCACAATTCGTAGCTTCAATCCTTTTATCACCTTTCTTCACCTCTGGCCTACTTCCAACCAATCGGCTCATCAAAACCCCCCTTCGCCTGCATCAATCTATTACCTGCCATCCTTTGTCCTGCCCCCTCTTTCTCCCAGCATTCTTCAACCTCTCTCCCCTGCAATCAGTGTGAAGAGAGGTGCAGTCTACCAACTATCCACATTCTCCACAGATGCTGCCTGACCCGCTGTTACTCCCAGTTTGTGTGGGTGTGGGTGGGTGGGTTTGTGGGAGTTTGGGTGGGTGGGTTTATGAGGGTTTGGGTGGGTGGGTTTATGAGGGTTTGGGTGGGTGGGTTGTGGGGGTTTGGGGGGGTGGGTTTGTAGGGGATTGGGTGGGTGGGTTTGTGGGGGTTTGGGTGGGTGGGTTTGTGTGGGGGTTTGGGTGGGTGGGTGGGTGGGGGGTTTGTAGGGGATTGGGTGGGTGGGTTTGTGGGGGGGGGTTTGTGGGGGTTTGGGGGGGGTTTGGGTTTGGGGGTGGGTGTGGGGGGTGTTGGAGTGGGGTTGTGGGGGTTTGGGTGGGTGGGTTTGACAGGGTGGATTTGAAGGGTTATAGGAGGGTGGGATAGCACAGCATCCTTCATCTTCCTCTCACCGCCCATGTTATGCTCCGTGTGCAGGAGGAGAGGCAGGAGCGGCGGGTCTCAACCTGTTGATCCGCCAGGATGGGAGATCAATCAACCTTGGAGCAAAGACATCGGTGGCCGCCAGCCCCGGAGTAAGTGGCCAGAGGCTGGGTCTCATCACTCAGCGAGACGAATAGAGCAGCATCAACCCCACACCAGCTCCCGGTATCACCGCACACTCACTCACACCAGCACTCTCTATATCACACCTGCCACACATCCCTCCTTTTGTGTTTAGTTTAGTATAGAGATACAGCGTAGAAACAGGCCCATTGGCCCACTGAGTCCATGCTGACCAATGATTACCAGTACACTAGTAATATCCTACTCACCAGGGACAATTTACACATGTCAATTAACCGACAAACTGGCATGTTTTTGAGATGTGGGGGGAAACTGGAGCACCCGGAGAAAACCCACATGGTCACAGGGAGAACATACAAACTCCGTCCAGACAGCAACCATAGTCAGGATCGAACCCAAGTCTCTGGCACTTTAAAGCAGCAACTCTACCGCTCTGCCAATGTATCTCTCTTTGTAAACCAGGATCTGCAGTTCGTTATTTCTACACTTCCCTCCTTGTTCTCCCTCCCTTTATTTCTTTCTTTCCCAGCAGTTTTTTTCCTCTCCATCTCTGGTCTATAAAAGGTGCTGATTCTTTCTGCATTTTCTAGGACTCTATCTCTCTCTACAGTCTGATTTACCAAGGAAAGGCACAAAGTGCTGGAGTAAGTCAACGGATCGCTGGAGAACAAGGCCTTCTTCAGCCTGACCTGCTTCAGCATTTTGTGTCTCCCCTTTCTCTCCCCCTTTCTTACTCAGGACACTTGCCTCTCTCTCTGTGTCTCTCTCCTCTCACCGTCTCTTGTCTTTTCTGTCTCCCTCAGCATCCACGGACTCGCTTGCCCCTCTCCTCCCCCCTCTCTGTCTCTCCCTCGCTCCTCTTCTCCGCTGTCAGACGTCCTCTCATGTCAGAGACTCGTACCATGGACTCATCATGGCCGGTTGTCAAAGAGTCATCCAGTCTAACGCCTACTCCCACTCTGGGTGTGGAGCCCTGTCCATCACAGTTTTTCACTTCGGATGTCTATATGTGATGTGTCTTCCCGTCACTCCCATCCTTTCAGGTAGTGACTTCCAAACCACACCACCTAGCTATTTGCCTCGTATCCCTCCATTTCTACTAAGTGGGGACCAGATCTGCACTCCTTTGCCAGCTCTGGTCTAACTTGTGTGTTTGTCCAGATCAGTTAGTTAGTTAGCTAGTTTATATATTGTGTCATGTACAGAGATTCAGTGAAGGCTTGTTCTATACACTACCTAGTCAAAGCACACACTGCATGAGTACAATAGTCTCTTCTGGTACAGCATCTAGAGAGTTGCCACCTTCCAGCGCCATCTTGCAACTTCTAAGTCTCTGAAAAGTCAGATCTTGGCCCAAAGAGATGTGCGACTTCTTATTTTCTAATTTGAAGGACCGGTTTCCTGGTGGCACTGGACTGATGAAGTTGGGGTGGGCATGGCCCAGCCCGTTGCTTTTGGCCCCTTCCACCACCGCTCCCTGCAACTGCCGCAGGCTGCACTCGATCTGCTCCCTCGCCCGGCTGGTGCAGGGCCTCCCGCAGCCGCCTCCGCCAGCACCACCTGACTATTCTTCTTTTCCATGCCTCAACCCATAAAGTAAAACATCACGTGTGCATTTTAACCAGTTTATTGCTCTGCCCTCCTACGTTTCAAGATCGGTGGATGTACACAACCTCTGATCCTCCAAACTGCTCCATATTGCTGTTTTGTTGCACTTCCCCCTATTGCATTGCCTCACATTTGTCTGGATTATATCCCATTCACTATTCTGTCCAAATGACCAACACTTTTGTTTGACTCTCCCTCTCTATTCCCCTCTTTCTCTCCCCCTTTCTCCCCCTCTCTCCCTACCTTTTATCTCCCCCCTCTCCCTCCCTCCCCCCTTTCCCTCTTTCCAATCCCCCTTTTCCCTCCCCTTCCCCTACCCCTCTTTCCCTCCCCCCTTTCCCTCCCCCCTCTTCCCTCCCCCCTCTTCCCTCCCCCTCCTTCCCCCCCTCCTTCCCCCTCTCTCTCTCCCCCTCTTTCTCTCCCCCTCTCTCCCTCCCCATCTCCCCCCTCTCCCCCCACCTCTCCCCACCTTTCTTTCCCCTTTCTCTCCTTCTCCCCACTCTCTCTCCCCCACATTCTCTCCTCCCCTCGCTGCCCACCTCTTCCCACCCATCTCTCTGCACAGTAACTCACGCTCCCCTCTCGGTCTCTCCCAGGACACCTTCCAACTGCAGACCCCCGGGGGCGGAGGCTGGGGTCCTCCTGGAGACGGGATGGAGCAGCGCGAGGTGCCGTTGGGGTGCGTGCCGGAGAGCCGCAGACCACAGGCCAGCTTTGTGGAGCGTGGCAGTGTGTTTGAGTACAGACAACTGCAGGAGTCTGTGTGACCAGCCCTCAGCTGCGGGAACCAGGGATATACGGCACAGAGGGAAGCCACAGAGGATGGAAATGGACGTTTTGTAGATGATTCCGCTTCTGTAGTTTAGTAGGGTGAACATGGCCCGATAATAATCCATGTATTATATTAACTTTCATGAGGACGTATGTCTGCAACCTGTTCCACTCCCTAACCTCTTGTAGTGAAAAATTATTCCCTCAGCACTCCTCTAATCCGATCAATTTGTAACTACCTCCTCTTGGTATTTATCCTCTCTGCCAAGGGATATGGATAACTCCTGTTCACACATGCCTGCGGATTAATCCAGGGGTTATTATTTTATTATTATTATTACTCGGGTGCAGCAACACTTTATAATAGTAATTATTATTATTGTAATTATTTTATCCACTTCATGAATTATCCTCTTCGTCTTTCCTGTTCCGAAGAAAATATAATAAAATCCTGCCAATTTAATCCAGACAAATGTGAGGTGATGTATTTTGGGAAATCAGATAGGCGTATGATATGATTGGGCACTGAGGGATGTTAATGAACAGGGAGACCTTGAGATTCAAGTCCACTGCATGTGGGGTAAGTGGTGAAGAAGGCAATTGGCATGCTTTCCCCTTCCATATCCCTACTTCAGGCCTCAAAATTCACACCTCTTCGATCCTTATCTCACCACCTTTTGCCTTTTCATCACTGGCCTTTGTCTAGCTATCAGGCAATCAACCTTACCCCCCCCCCCCCCCCCCCCCCCCCCCCCCCCCCCACCTGTATAAACCTATGCCAGACTTTGATCCCCTCCCACTACAAAGAAGGGTCCTGACTTGAAACATCACCTATCCACGTTCTCCAGAGATGCTGCCAGACGTGCTGAGTTTGTTTATAGAGAGATACAGCGTGGAAACGTGCCCTTTGGCTCACCAAGTCCACACCGACCAGCGATCACTTTATACGCTGGCACTATCCTACACACTAGGGACTATTTACAAGTTTACCGAAGTCAATTACACTACAAACCTGTATGTCTTTGGAGTGTGGGCGGCAACCTTTTTGTCTACACGTGGCACACTTGCCTTCATAAGTCATTAACAGAATATAAGAGTTGCAACTGTCTACTAGTCGCACACTAGGATGTGAACACATTGGACAGGGTGCAGAAGAAATTTATCTGAATGTTGACATACTCTGTATGGTCTGCACAGTGGTGCAGCGGTGAGCTGTTGACATACAGCGCCAGAGACCCGGGTTCGATCCTGACTACGGATGCTGCTTGTACATTCTCCCTGAGATCGCATGGATTTTCTCTGCATGCTCCAGTTTCCTCCCACACTCCAAGGACATACAGGTTTATAGGTTAGTTCGCTTCGGTAAAAATTGTGAATTATCCATACTGTGTAAGATAGTGATAGCATACGGGGTGATCGTTGGTCAGTATGGACCGAAGGGCCTGGTTCCACGCTGTATTCTCTATACAATCTAATGTCTAAAGATGCTGGAATCCTGTGCAAAACATAACGTGCCAGAGGAAGTTAGTGGATCAGGCTGCATATGTGGAGGGAATGGACAGACAATGTTTCTGGTTGTGACCCCTCTTGAGTGATGGAATGGGGGGAAATCTGGAATCTCCCAATGCAGGGCGAATGATTAATGCATCGTCTCATGGGAGGGTCTAATGTAAATATAGACTATTTGACTGACCTAACTACATCAACAGTGTAAGCATAATAACACTTAAACTTCTAAAGGACTAAGGCAGACTAGTAGAGTTTAAGAAACCTTTACACAAACACGTGGATAGGCAGAGAATGGAGGGATATGGATATGAATAGGAGATTAGTTTAACTTGGCATCGTATTCAGTATGGGCAATGTGGGCCGAAGGGCTGTTCCTGTGCAATATTGTTCTATGGTATAGGTGACTGGTTGATTGTGGAGGCAGCCTAGATGGGCCAAAGAGCCCGTTCTTGTACTGTACTGTTTTATGGTGTAGATATGTTCATTGTGAACGAGTACGGTAAGGAATGGAACGCGTGGTGCGAGTACAAGTGCAATAAAAATCTTGTTTGCAGCAACATCACAGGCACATCAACTTGCAAGACTTAAACCATACATTATACTTAAATTATACAATAAATTCTACAGATGGGGAAAATTGCAAAATAAATTACTGCAAAAAAAAAAAACATTAGGTCCCCTCTCATTGGGCTCCCGATGTTGATGAAGTGAACGTTTGGGGTCTCCTCGGTCAGGTCACTGACCCGGTCCACAAGATCAGCACCTTGGCGATGGAGAGCAGCCTCCGCTCCCTCATCCACTCCTGCAGGCTCCACATGCGACCTCCCGCCGACCAGTGGCGCTATCACCGCCATCTACTCCCCCCCCGCCCCCCCACCCCACCGCAGGCTGCGCCGCGCTCCTCCCGCCGCCCGGTGGCGCTGCCGCCCGCCGCCATTGAGGGGAGCGCGGAGCCGGAGCCTGGAGTCCGGGGCCCGGGGGGTGAGAGCAGGTCGGGTCTGGTCGGGTCTGGCCTGGTCTGCGGCCCGGGGAGGAGACCCGGCCTTGGGCAGCGGGGAACCGAGAACCCGCCGGACAGGCCCCGAGGTCGGGAAGAAGCGGGAGGCCCGGCGGCCGCTGCAGGTAAAACACGGGCTTGGCGGGCGGGCGGGCGGTCTCCATGGCAACGGCCCGCCCAGAGGGCAAAGGTCGTCCTCCAGGTCAACCTGGGTCAGCGGTGGTGGTGTGGTGTGAGGGGGTGGGGAATAGGGTGAGGGGAAGGGTGTGGGGGTGAGGGGTAGTTATAGGTGTGTGGGGAAGAGGAGGGGTGGGGAAGGTGAGGGGTGGGGTGTGGGTGAGGGTAGTTATATACGGTGTTGGGAAGAGGAGGTGAGGTGTAGGGTGAGTGGTGTGATGAGGAGTGGGAAAAGGGTGAGGAGTTGGGGGAGGTGTGAACCGTGGGGGTCTGGTGGGAGCTGGAGGATGGTGTTGGTTAGGGTGTGGGTATGGGTAGGTGCTGGAGTCTGAGGGGCTTTCTCAGCCATTTGGTATTGGTTTATTATTGTCATGCGTACCACGATACACCGGTAAGCTTTGTTTCAGATTCAGATTCAGATTCAAACTTTATTGTCATTGTGCAGTGTACAAGTACAGAGACAATGAAATGCAGTTAGCATCTTAACCAGAAGTGCGAAAATAGAATAGTAGAACAGTAAAATATATTTGCTTGCTTGCAATCCAGTCATTTCATTTGAGAAAAGGCGGTCAAGGCTCAGCCACATTGGAATGGGAATGGATTTCCATGGAAGCATTGGCTGAATAATAAGGAGTATTCCCTGTAGCTAAAGTATGAGAGGCATAGACAGTGTAGACGGTCAGAATGTAGAAACAAGGAACTGCAGATGCAGGATTACCAAGGAAAGACACAAAGTGCTGGAGTAACTCATGGTCAGTTTTTTTTTACAGCATCCCTAGAGGGATTGTGAAGGACATGGTCCTGCCCGAAACGCCCCCTGTCCATGTTCTCCAGAGATGCTGCCTGACCTGCTGAATGTGTCCAGTACTTTTGTGTCTTTCCTTAGTTAGTCAGAACCCTTTCCCCAGGGTGGAAACAGCAAAGACGAGCGGGCATAATGTCAGAGGGGGAAAGTTTAAATGAGATGTGTTGGGCTGTTTTTTTTACACAGAGATTAGTGGGTGACTGGAGCACGCCACCAGGGGTGGTGGTGGTGGAGGCAGATCGAATAATGGCATTCAAGAGGCAGGGAATGGAGGGATATGGATCACGTGCAGGCAGAGGAGATTAGTTTTGATTTGGCATCGTGTTCAGCACAGACATTGTGGGCCGAAGGGCCTGTTCCTCTGCGGTTCGATGTTCCATAAACAATGCAATGCAATGCGATGGGCTGTACTGTGGGGATTCTCACACAAGAGGGCCGAGGAGACTCGGTTGCTGAATTCATTCAAGACAGAAATCAACGTGCTTTGAATATAAAGGGATAAAGAGTCATTACCAGAAAGTGGCCCACAAATGATAAATCAGCCATAGCCTGTAGTAACCACACTGGTCATTGGTGAGGGACACTGGGAGTATTGTTCTTAAGGAGGCTGCTGATCTGGAGATGTAAAATTGCCCGGACACTTACTGAGGCTGAGTTTTGTCTGCAGGTTAGTCGATAATCAGAAGTGCTGATCCTGGCCTGACACTGCTGAGATTTTTCATCCCTTCCCGTTCGTTTAGTGATTGCTCGGGGATGGGGTCCCAGAGGCCGGTGGGCACAGAGAGGAATTGGAGCTTGGCATCCGCCAGTTTCCTGCTGTTCGCCGTGTCTCTGCTGGCGTTTCGTCGTACTCGGAAGGTGAGTTGATACAGCGCAGTCTGGGACGTCATTGGGTGGGGGGGGACACTCTCTTCAGCTGGCAGCCAGTCTGACTGGCCTCTGAGAATGAGGTGCATATGGGGATGCTCTTTCATAGAGACATACAGATCCAAAACAGGCCATTCAGCCCACTGGGTCCACCTATACCTTCAGCCCCCCATCAAGTCTGCCTCCACCATCAACCATTCATCTACACCCTAGAACAGTAGAGCACAGGAACAGACCCACAATGTCCATGTTGAACCTGTTGCCTAGTTAAACTAATCTCTGCCTGCACGTGATCCATATCCCTCCATTCCCTGCATATCCTTGTGTCTGTCTAAAAGCCTCCAAAGTGCCACCAATTCCATTAAAAAAAAAAAATCTCCTGCCACATCAACTTCACCTAGATTCTACTACTCACACTCACACACACACACACACCAAGGGCAATTTACAGTGGACAATTATCCTGTCATCCTGCACGTGTGGGCGGAAATTGGATGGTACAGTGACGCAGCTGGTAGAGCTGCTGCCTCTTAGCGTCAGAGAACAGGGTTTGAACCTGACCTCAGGTACTCTCTGCATGGAGTTTGCACATTCTCCCCGTGACCGTGTGGGTTTCCTCTGGGTGCTCCGGTTTCCTCCCACATGACAAAGATGTGAGGGTTTGTAGGGCGTGGACACAAGGAACTGCAGATGCTGGATTACAAAAAAAAAGTGCTGGAATAACTCATTCGGTCAGACAGCATCTCTGAAGGCCTGAAGAAGGGTCCTGGCCCAAAATGACACCTATCACTCAATTCAATTCAATTCAACTTTAATGTCATCGCACAAATACAAGTATGAGTACAACAAAATGCAGTTTTGCCTCAGTCCGTAGAAGTTGTGCATAAAGAAATAAAAAAAATAGAAAGAGAGAAGATACAGAATAATCAAAAAATACAGAATAATTAAACAATGGGGACGGAGGGACCGGAGAAATCTATCGGCGGGACTCCGAGTTCAGCAATGTAATTGTATTATTGTAGAAGCTGTTCCTCATCCTACTAGTACTTGACCTTGAGGCTCCTGTACCGCCTCTCTGATGGGAGGAGGGCAAACCGTCCATGGTTGGGGTGTGAGGGGTCTTTGATGATCTAATCACCTATCCATTTCCTTCAAAGATACTGACCAGCTGAGTTACTCCAGTACTTTGTGTCTTTTTTGGGGTTTGTAGGTTAATTGGCGCCTGTAAACTTCCCCTGGATGAGAGCGTGGGATTACAAAGAACTAGTGTGAAAGGGTGACCGTTGGTCGGTGAACTAGGTGGGCTGAAGGGCCTGTTTCCAGGCTGTAACTATAAACTAAACTTGGCCTCAGGGAGAAAATGCAAACTATACTCAGATAGCATCCGAGTTCAGGATCAAATCTGGGTTACTGGTGCTATGAGGCAGCATCAGTGCTCCATATACCCACCAGTGAAAAAGCTGCCCCTCAGGTTCCTATTGAATCTTTTCCCTCTAAACCCATGTCCTCTGGTTGTTGATTCCACCACCCTGGCTAAAAGACTGTGCATTCACCCTATCTATTCACCTCATGATCTTATACACCTCCATAAGATCACCCTTCAAAGGGTGGTCATGAGCGGGGCAACCTTGAGGGGCCGAGTGGCCTCGTGTCCCCATGATCCCCGCCACCCCGGGGCTACTGTTGGTCACCGAGTGAGGCTGCGGGACGGAGGATGGAGTGGTGCGGGAGGGAGGGAGGATGAGGGGGAGGGAGGATGAGGGGGAGGGAGATAGGGAGGAGGGGAGATTGGTAGAGAGGGGGGGAGATAGGGAGGGAGCGATGGAGAGAGGGAAGGAGTGGGGGAGAGAGGGAAGGGGAGGGAGAGATGAAAGGGGGAGAGAGACATGAAAAGAAGGAACGAGAGATGGAGAGGGGGAGGGAGAGATGGGGAGAGAGGGAAGGAGAGGAAGGAAGGAAGGGTCGGTCGGTGTGAGAGGGAGGACAGGGTTTGTGGGAGGGTGGGCATGTCGCCCCCTCACTGTCTGTGTCGCCCTGCAGGTGAACATGGGTTTGTCGGCGGGCTTCCTGTTGCAGGGGTTTGCGGGAGCGCTGGGGGCCATCCTGGGCCTGGGTCTGGCCGGCAGCAGGGGCTGGGGCTCCGGCTGGCAGCGGCAGACACGCTGGGTCTGCTCGGTCCTGGGGCTGCCCCTCCTCGCCTTCGGCTACCACTGGAGCAGCGGTGAGCGGGCGGCTGCCAACGTGCTGCTGTCCGCAGGGGTGCTGGCAGCCGCTCTCTCGGGCCTGGCCGGCCCGGCTGCCTCAGCGGTAGCCGTCGCCGCCCCGCTCTCCATGCTGGCCGCCGCGCTCCTCACCGCTGACGGCTGGGCCTGCGCCGGCAGCCTGGCGCTCCTGCTCACCGCTACCCTGCACCCTACCTACGCCTGCACCCTGCTGACGGCCGCCGGCGTCGCCGCACTGCAGCAGGCACTGGGTGCACGGCGCCAGGCGGCATGAACCGCGGCTCCCACACGGGACTCCGGCGACTGTGTAACCGCGGATCCTGGTGCTGCTACACCAACGGAGACTCACTGGCATCAGCTGCCGAACAAGTACCCCCGTCGTAGCTTCCCCCTAACCTCATGCTGCCTCAGATTATCAACTGTGATTTTCTCACGACCATCAAATGTTTCTATCCTCAATAAAGTTATTTCTGTATAACAATGGTGCTTTTTTTTTTCCTTTGAATTATCTGTTCCTAGTACTGGTTTATTATTGTCACGAGTACTGAGATACAGAGCTATCCAGGCAGATCATACCATCTACAGAAGCAAGGGTACCATCCCAAGATGTCATCTGCCCATTTCCCTCCAAAGTTGCCCGCTGTGTTCCTCCAGCATTGTTTTCCGCAAAAGTTTCCAGCATCTGCAGTCTCTTGTGTCTCCAGATCCTAGCATAAATTAGTACATCTGGTATTGAAAATAGATAAAATTAACGGAGTGAAATACAGTGTTAGGGCTACAATTAAATTGCAGATTGAAAAGAAAATGCAGGGTTTGCAATGGGTAGGTTGGGTGTATATGAGAGGATCATTATATCCTTAGAATATGGGAGGATCATTCAGTAGCCTGATAACAGCGGGGAAGAAGCTGTATCTGAATGGTGGTACGTACTTACAAGCTCTTGCATCTTCTGCCCGACAGGAGAGGGGAGAAGAAGGAATGTCCGGGGTGTGAGTGGTCTTTGATTACGTTGGCTGCTTTTCTGAGACAGCGTGAAGTGTAGATGGAGTCGATGGTGGGGAGTCCGGTCTGTGTGATGGACTGGGCTACATCCACAACTTTGCAATTTCTCGTGGTCTTGGGCAGAGCTGTTTCCACACCAATCTGCGACACACCCCGATGGGATGCTTTCTGTGGTCCGTCTGTAGAAACGATAATCTTCCTGTAGTTCCCAGCTGTTATGAGCTGTAGTTTACAGCAGGATTGTGTTGTTTACTCGTCCTCCAGGTCCAGTACACAAGATGGGTGGGTCATCGCTATAACTCAGGGTTTTGCTTTATCAAACGGTCCACAATACGTTTTGTGCCTTAACGCAGGGTCTCAGACTGAATGGCCGGCCATCCCTTTGCCTCCACAGACGCTGACAACCTCCACCAGTTAGGTTTTGCTGAAGCTGTGTGTCCAACGCTCACCCTTCCCTGGGTATGTTTAATGCAATAGTATGGTGGGGCCTTTACTCTGCATCAAACCCAGCCCATGTATCAGAGTCTAACCACAAGCACCACAACACCCTGACATCCTAAAGCTCCTTCACACCCACCTTGGCTAAATCATTAAGCCATCTCTCTGTTCTCTGTTTTCAATGTTCATTGGTGCATTCTGTTTTTTAACATTTGTATTGTAAAGGGCCTGTCCCACTTTCACGACCTCTGCCAAGTTTGCCCTCGACTCATACTCGCAGCATGGTTGTCACAAGGTCGTAGGTAGGTTGTAGCAGGCCGTGATGCTAGTCGTAGGTACTCGTGGCATCAAGTAGGTCGGGGCGTTTTTTCAACATGATGAAAAATGTCCACGAGTAAAAAATGTTGTGAATTAGGTCATGAAAGTGGGACAGGCCCTTTAGTTGAACACTGGAGGGTGCCCCAGTGGTGGAGCCGTTACTCCCCACCATCACGGAGCTACGGGCGCTGCCTCAAAAAGCCAGACATCATATTCAAATAGCCACACCACCCTGGCAACTCTATCATCTCACTGCTACCACCTGAAAGAAGGTACAGGAGCTTGAAAACCATGAGCTCCAGGTTCAAGAACAGACTCTTGAGCCACCCTGGCCAACCCTACCTTAACCACAGACTACTATTGACTTGAGACTGCTATGCTTGCACTATTGTGGTCTGGTTTACCAAGTATAACTGATAATGTATAGTATATTGGTGTGTTTTATGCATCAACGAGCCTGTAAAGCTGCAGTAGTTAAGAATTTCAATGGTCCCAGTTCATATAGCACTGAAACATCCTTGACACTTGAAGCAATCAAATTGTGAGTCACACAGGCTATCTCTGCCCCTTGTGACACAAGAGCCATTACAGTGCTCCAAAGTTCTCCCCTGGCAATAACGTACTTGAAGTGTAATGACAGGAAATCTGGCAGCATTGACTGCCCAGCAGGTTTTTCCACAAAGAACAATACGATCATTTAATCTGGAGCAAAACACAAGGTGCTGGAGGAACTCCGCCGGTCATGCAGCAGGGAGAAATGGCCAGGTGATGCTTCGGGTTGGGACCCTCCTTCAGATCTTCCGTATTTCTCTGTCAAGGAGTCATCGCCTATCTACCAGGATCTTTTTAATCATGTTTTTATTGGCGTTGGATATAATGCTCAAACTAAAGCTTTGGGATTTGTTTACAGCCACCAGTGAGCAAGCTGACAGTCTTGTATTCAAAAGCTGAACATGCTGGAAAAACTCACCAAGTCAGATAGCAGAAACGTAATGTTTCAGGTCCAACCCCTTGTCAGAACTGGCAACCTGAAAAGTTACTTGTTTCTCCTGCCACAGATGCCGCCTAACCTGCTGTGTGTCTCCAGCATTTCCTGCCTTTGCTTTGAATCTGCAGACTTCTGGAGATGTATGTTTTGTAACATCTGATCTGATTGAAGGCACTGTGCAGCGTTCTTCCAATATTGCAATATATTGATTACATGCTGCATTGTTGGGTGTGTGACCTGAACCTTCAACCTACAACAATGCTTTCAGGAATATAGAGCGGAAATCTGTTGATTTAAAATGGCAAACAAGTTGGAGGCACAAGAAGCCGCTGACAGTGGAATCTTGAGCAAAACACCAAGTGCTGGAGGAGGCAGAATCTGTGGGGGGGGGAGGGGGGGGAATGGACAGGTGGCATTTTTGGTTAGGGCCCATTTCCAGTTTCAAGAAAGGTCCCAAGCTGAAATGTTGTCTGTCCATTCCCTCCACAGACGCTGCCCGACCCGCTGAGTTCCTGCAGCACTTTTGTGTTTTGGTTGGGGAATTGAAGCAATAAGAATGCAAACAGGATATCATTTATGGAATTAAATTTGTAGTCCAATGGTGCTATTTTAAGTTTAAAATGTATATAATCCATCTTATTGTCAAAACGCAGTCAAAGGTTTTAAGGGCCTGTCCCACTCTACAAGGTAATTCAAGAGTTCTCCTGAGTTTCCCCGTGGACATTTTTCACAGTGCTGAAAAAACTTCACGAGTTACCGCATTTCCCGAGTACCTGCCGTTAGCATTACGAGCCGCCACGGGACATCCATGAGCTCCGACGTAGCCGCTACGTACATTCTACGTACTTACCACGAGTCTGATTTTTTTTAAACTCGGGTGAGCTCTTGAATTACCTCGTACAGTGGGACAGGCCCTTTAAGAAAGCCACCAGTTGCAGTGTCAGGGTGAACCTATTAATCAAATTACAAAATACCCAGTTCAGTTCCCTGGAAAATATTTATGGCTAATAAAACTAGCTAACAAATGGTGGAATGATTTTTCTTGCTGTTCTTTGAATGAAATTGATTAGATCAGTTTATTGTCCTGTGCAGCAGGGTGCACTACAATTCCTTGTTCACAGAGAGCTCACAAAGTAAGCAGTGTTTGTAGAATAATGATAAATACAATGTCTGTTTGGTGTATACATTAACGATTCTTTAGTCATAAAGCAGAGAAACAGTCCAAATCTACCAAATCCAACCATTTGCTCCAATATGTTTTATTCTCCCCGCTGACCCATCACTAGGTTTAGGTTGACATAAATGCTGTAGAAACTCAACGGGTGAGGCAGCATCTATGGAGCGAAGGAAATAGGCGACGTTTTGGGTTGAGACTGATGTGAGGGTGTGGTGGGGGGGGGGGGAAAGAAGAAAGGAAGAGGCGAGGATTTAGGTTCATTATTGGCACATGCACCGAGGTACAGTGAAACACTTTGTTTTGCATGCTTTCCAAACTGGGGTTCACACCAGATCTTACCACTCTCTTTTACACTGTGCTCAATCTCTCGTGCAATCAAGGCAGTTTGTAATTTCCACAACACAGTACAGTTTGGGATTATTCTTCAAACTATATATATATATATATATATAGAAAACCATTCAGCGTGTCATGCCTGTGCTAGCTTTTTGCTTGATCATCAGCAGAATAACTCCATATTTTATACCCTTTTCCCCCTGTGTGTCTACTGCTGCCAACGTCAAGTGTGTGAGTGTGCGTGCGTGAGTGTGTGTGCGTGTGTGAGTGAGTGTATGTGTGAGTGTGTGTGTGAGGTGGAGGGTGTGTGTGTGTCAGTGTGCGTGTGTATTGGAATTGGTGGATAGGTGGAATATTGCATTAGGGGACCAGCCCTCCCATTTGAAGCTGGGACCCAACGGGTCCCACTCAGTCTAGTAACCTTTATATATTTGTTTATTGGTTACCCTCTGCACATTTCCCCATAGTCACTATTATATGTTGTTATGAATTTTATAGTGATTCCAGAGAATATTTTCAGAGTAATCAGACCTCACTGTGACCATGCCTTGTCATTTAATCGTGCAAAGCGTTTAACTCTCAAGTCTTAAGGTTTAACTCTGAGTCTTTGTACTGGTGATGTAAGTTAAACCAAGCTTTAGTCGAGAGTGTATCAAACTTGGCCGACATTAATAATGCATTTTGTTAAACTACTAGTGGCTCTCCAGTCATTGTGCAGTGACTATGTGCTCAAAATAGTATAAGTATTTTATTGCCATGTAGCACAACATATTGTGATCTGGTTTATGTCTTGTGGCATTTCACAGAGATGCAGCAAAACTATAGCAGTTATTGTCTGTACGGAGTTTGTACGTTCTCCCCTTGACTGCGTGGGTTTCCTCTGAGATATTCAGTTTCCTCCAACACTGCAAAGACGTATGTAGGTTTGTAGGTTAATTTGCTTGGTATAAATGTAAATTGTCCCTGGTGTGTGTAGGGTGAGTAAATGTATGGGGATCGGCGTGGATTCGGTGGGCCGAAGGGCCTGTTTCCACAATGTATAATTAAACTAAACTAAACTAAACAGTGGTCCTAACACACTGATATGCTGAGGGCCTACTGTTTGACTGGAGAACTGTTTCTCGGTTGTGACATTTAAGAAATTACCCATTCTAATGGAAGACAATAGGTGCAGGATTATTCGGCCCTTCGAGCCAGCACCGCCATTCAATGTGATCATGGCTGATCATCCCCAATCAGTACCCCGTTCCTGCCGCCTCCTCATATCCCCTGACTCCACTATTTTTAAGAGCCCTATCTAGCTCTCTCTTGAAAGCATCCAGAGAACTGGCCTCCACTGCCCTCTGAGGCAGGAAGTGTAGTAGCAATGGAATAATTTGAAAAAGAGTGCAGAAGATTTGGCAAATAAGGATTGATCAATGTCACTGGAGACCCATGGATCTGCAGAGGCTGGAATCTTGAGTAAAACACAAAGCGCAGGAATAACCCAATGGGCCAGGCAGCATCTGTGTAAGGGATGATAGATGACTTTTTGGGTCAGGACTCTTCTTCAGACTGATTGTAGAGGAGAGAAAGCTGAAAAACAGTTGGGGGAGACAAAGCCTTGGAAGTGATAGGTAGATAGGGAATAGGATAGGGAAAAATGCTGGAGTAACTCAGTGGGTCAGGCAGCATCTCTGGAGAAAGTGGATAGGTGATGCTTCGGGTTGGGACTTGAAAACTGGCATTTGCAGTTCCTTTTTATTACATTTTGACTGCTCCACTGTGAATTCTCTTCAGGGAATTTAAAGAAGTTCTCCTCTCGGTCAGATGCTGCCTGACCCGCTGAGTTCCTTAGCAGCCTCATGTGTGGCACCTTTCTGAAAATCTAAGTAAATAAAATCTACTGACTCCTTTGTCTGTCCTATTTACTTCAAAAAATGCCATCAAATTTATCAAGTAAGACCCCTTCACAGCAGTGTTGGCTTCAGCCTATTTTATTGTGAACTTCTAAGTACTTCGTAACTTCATCCTTTATAATGGACCCTAAAATCTTACCAACCCCCAAAGTCAGACTAACTGGCCTATAGTTCCCACTATTCTTGCTCCCTTTTTGTGCAGCAGGGTAATATTGGCAATTTTCCATTCAACTGGGACTACTCCTGACTTCAGCGATTCTTGAAATATCACTATTAATGCCTCCACAATCTCTAAAGCCACCTCTTTCAGAACCCAAGGGTGCAATCCATCCGGTCCAGGTGACTTATCCACCTTCAGCCCTCTCAGCTTCCCAAGCACCCTCTCCCTAGTAGTATGCACTCCACTAACTTCCACCCCCTGACTCTTTTGAATTTCAGGCACATTTCTGGTGTCTTCCACTGTAAAGACTGATGCAAAAAAGCTATTCAACTCCTCTGCCATTTCATTATTCTGCATTATCACTTTTGTATAATTCTCCAGCGGTCCAACGTCCACTCTTGGTTAGCCAACCTTCATATTTCATCTTTTCTCCCCGTATTGTCTTTTTAGTTACCTTCTGTTGTTCTTTAAAAGCTTCACAATCCTCTGGCTTCCCACTAATCTTTGCTATGTTATATACCTTCTCTTTTAGTTTTATACTGTCCTTGACTTCCCTTGTCAGCCACGGTCGCCTCTTTCTTACTAGAATCTTTCTTCCTCTTTGGAATGAAAAGATCCTGCATCATCCGGATTATTCGCAGAAATTCCTGCCATTGCCGTTCCACCATCATCCCTGCTGGGGTCCCTTTTCAGTCAACTTTGGCCAGCTCCTCCCTCATGACTGTAGCCCCCTTTGCTCAGCTGCAATACCGACACATCCGATATCACCTTCAGCCTCTCAAATTGCAGATTCAAACTTATCATATTGTGGTCGTTACATCCTAAGGGTTCCTTTACCTTGAGTTCCTTTAGTCTGATTGCACTGATAATGATTGTGGGTATATCTATTGAAGAGTATCCCTCGAAAGGAAGAAACTGTAAAGGGCCTGGCTCACGAGCATGCGACTGCATGCGGCAAGCGTGACGAAACTGGGCGCGAGGGCCGCGCAGAGGTCGAGTGATCCCCGTACAGGGCCTGTCCCACCAGCATGCGACTGCATGCGGCAAGCACGACCAAACCGGAAGGGGGAGGCCGTGCAGAGGTCGAGTGATCCCGTACGAGTTGACGTGAAGTTCGAGCGAAGTCCGCGGGAAGTTTGCGCTAGGCATACGCCGTCAATACGCTGCGTACGGCGTCGGGGTGGCTGGGGGCCGGCAGGCCGTTGCCGCGTGGAATTTGTGCTCAGTGTCAGTTTATTGGAGCCCCGCCCGATGTCGGGACCAGCTCCGCACAACTCCATACGGCTCCAGCAATCGAAGTGGGACCGGCCCCGCGAGGCCGTACAGCTCAAGCGACCACGTTAGGTCGCGCTTGCCGCGTGCAGTCGCATGCTCGTGGGATAGGCCCGCTAGGTCGCGCTTGCCGCATGGAGTCACATGCTCGTGGGACAGGCCCTTTACAGTGGAAGAATCTGACACGGTAATTACAGTCACAAGATGGTAAAGCAACAGAGACTGGTGGAAAATGCCATTTGAGAAAAGTTCTTTATTTTTAATAAAAAAAAGGTGTATTGCTGAAATAAATATAACAAACACAATCTCATTTTCACAAACACTACACATCCCATTCATTTGTTAACAACATCTTAACATAAAGGACTGAAATAGGGAGGGCACAGGAATAAAGCACAGATCAGGTACAATTATCAAAACAAATTTAAAAGCCTAAAATTAAATAGAATTCAGGTTGATGAACTCAAATAATATAGTTACTACTATTGTTACACAGATTGTTATTTTCTTCCATGGATGATTGCAGTTTCTTGGAGAATCTGCCTGGTTACGGCATGTGCAATCTCCCACGCACAGTCACTGTTTCCCTGCAACAATGAGAGAGAATGCTCATTAGTGTGACCTGCTCATGGAGTTTATATACATTGTTCACTTCGTGATTCAAGAATATAGAATTCACAATTCATTGACAATCAACTGCAATTCAGTTCAATCGAATAATAAGAAACAAATAATTTATGAATGAGCAATGCACCTCCCTAATTCACAACCATTGTGGGTTTCCTCCAAGGTATTTGGTTTCCTCCCAAACTCCAAAGACCCACAGGTTTGTAGGTTAATTGGCTTGCTATAAATGTAAATTGTCCCTAGTGTTAATGTGCGTGGATTGCTGGTCGGTGTGGACTCGATGGGCCGAAGGGCTTGTTACCTCACTGTATCTCTAAACTAGACCAAACTTTATCGCTGAGAAGGAAAAGGACAATAGACCGCTGGAAAATTCACAAGTAACGCACTATTTTGGCTTGGAAATACTGTTCATCATTTGTTCGTTGGATCAGATTCAGGGACAGTTTCTCCACAGCTGTTATCAGGCATCTGAACCATCCTATCACCAACTAGAGAGCGGCCTTGAACTACCATCTACCACATGGGAGTCCCTCGGACTAACTTTTATCAGAATCTACTGGACTTTATCTTGCACTAAACATTATTCCCTTTATCCTGTACCTGTGTACTGTGGACACCCTGGTTGTAATCATACTGTATGTAGTTTTTTCGCTAACTGGATAGCACACAACATAAAAGCTTTTCACTGTACCTCGATGTACATGACACTAATAAACTAAACCAAACTCTTTAACCTACAACATTAGAACACAAGAATACACAAAGGTAGGAGCAGGAATAGGCCAACATGGTCATGGCTGATCTATTCTGGCCTCAATTCTTCTTCTGCGGAGGTTCCCCACAGCCTTCTAATCCTCAATAATCCACCTCCAACTGAAACATTTCCAATGATCTACCCTCCACTACTCTCAGGGGCAGAGAATTCCAGTGATTCACTACACTCTGAGAGAAGTAATTCTATGTGATTCCGTTTTAACCGACTGGCTCATCATCTTGTAACAACGTCCTGTTGTTCATGACTTTCCCAAGGAAGTCCCTTCACTGAATGGAACTGCAACGCCTCAAGAATTCAGGCCGTCCGTGAAAATGGAGCTCAAACGGCAGCTCTTGAATAGAGACACAATGGGCTGCTCTGTACTTTCTGCACCAGCTGGGGGGTGGTGCTTATGTATGGTAACAGCCTGACTGAGCTGTGTGCAAAAAATAATTCACTGTACCTTGGTATACGTGATAATAAAGGGACCATTTAACCATGAAGCGACTGGACCATTGAACCACTGAGCAGATTTTAAGGATCTGGTTCAGGTCACCAGGTGGCCAGGTCACCACAAGACATACTCCTACACTTCTGAAATGGGAGACAGTGGAACTGTTTGTATCCATTGGGATGACAGTAGGTTAACATCCCATCTGGGACATTGCAATTACAGCACCACATCCCTCCTTCAGTACTGCAATGTGGCTGCCCTGAGCCTCTGTGCTCTAGTCTCTGGTCTTAAGCACAGCTGGTGAACGCACAATTTCAAACATCGAGGGTATCACTGAATCGCGACTGACGTCTTTTAAAAAGAGACAGATTATGTAGTTTAGTTTAGAGATACAGCGTGGAAACAGGTCCTTCGACCCACCAAACTCTTTAACTTACAACATTAGAACACAGGAATACACAAAGGTAGGAGCAGGAATAGGCCACCAGGACTGTGCCGGCCTGCGATCATCATACACCAGCACTATCCTACACATTAGGGACGATTTACAATTTTTTTTTACCAAAGCCAATTGATCTACAAACCTGTGCATCTTTGGCATGTGGGAGGAAACTGGAGCACCCAGTGAAAATCCACGCTGTCACAGGGGGAACGTACAAATTCCATACAGACAGCACCCGTAGGATGGAAGCCCGTCTGGCGCTGTCAGGCAGCAACTCTACCGCTGCGCCATCATGCCATCCACGGTGCTGCCTAGTAACCAACATTTTGACTAGGTGTAGAGGGCACCCTGTCGGGATGTAGTTTGGCCATTGACTCCATCTACACTTCCCATTGCCTTGCCAAAACAGGACATAATCAAGAACCAGTTCGACCCCAGTCATTCCCTCTTCTCCCCTCTACCACCGGGCAGAAGATACTAAATCTTGAAAGAATCAAGAACATATCTCCCCCTGATGTATTCAGACTATTTTTAGTTTAGTTTAGTTTAGTATCTCCCGTCCTTGTCCTTCTAAACGATAAAGTCCAGATTAGTTTAGAGATAACCATGGATGTAATCCCGATCTTCCAATCTACCTCATATGACCCTTTCACTTTTTTTAATCTGCAGTTTCTGTAGAGCTGTTTCCTTTCTCTTGCACTACCTGTTGGCCTCATGTATGGTTTCATTGTTGGCCTAATGTGTGGTATGGTTTGCCTAATGTGTGGATAGCTCACGAAACAAAACTTTCACTGTATCTCGGGACACTTGGCAACAATAAAAAGCGAAAATATTGGAAATAAAAGCCTACAGGTGGGGCAACCTTCGATCTGAATTGTAAATCTATTTCTCTTTTCACAGCGGCCGTCTGACTTGTTGGGTTTTTCCGGCATTTTCTCTTCACATTTCAGATTTCCAGTATCTGCATTTTTAAAACATTTCCATTTACTTTCACCAAGTAGCCTGGAACTCATTATGATCACCCCCGCGAAACACAAAAGTAAAACTTTAGCAGGACAGGCAGCATCTCTGGAGAGAAGGATTGGGTGATGTTTCGGGTCGAGACCCTTCTTCAGATCTGGGTCTCGACCCGAAACGCTACCTATTCATTCCTTCTCTCCAGAGATGTTGCCTGTCCCAGTGGAGTTACTCCGGCATTTTGTGTCTCTCTTTGGTGTAAACCAACATCTGCAGTTCCTTCCTGCACAGTAAAACCTTACCTTTCGATGTAAAAATCGTTCCAGCTTCTGAAATCGTTCTCGCGGAGCAGAATGGTGGCTATTAATTGGCTGGGGCGATTTAATCTGCAGACAGAATGGGGGGGGGGGGAGAAAGGTTGTTATATCTTGAAATATTATTTTAAAAAATGATCTTAAATAATCCGAGATGCTGAGATTAGATATTCTTACGCAAGACTGCAGGTGGGAGAGGGTTTCTGACACTCGGTTCAGAAAGCGGAGCAGGTTAGCGTTATTCGTGGACACCTCTGCCTCGCCGTAAAGACCATGTATCCTGGTCAGAATTTCAACCACCAGCGCTGTTTTGTCATTTCCCGCCTGTTTCAAGTGCAAAGTAGCAAATGTTACAAAACAGGGAGCAGGTATTGGGGAAATGGACTTCCCCGCACCATTGCAGGAGTTGAATGAAAGGCGCTTTGCCACACTTACCGGTACAACGATAGCTGGAGCATCCAAATTCGCGTCGTAGTCGCTTCGGCATGTGGGCGAGAAGACAGGGTTCTGTCGGAGGGAGAGCAAAGGGGACTTGAAAAGTGATCAAACTTCAACAAACTGTATACTCGAGTGGATGACGACAGTGGCAGAAACAGTCCCAAATCCACGTTCCTTCCAAATCCTGAAACCAGCCCAAATCTAAATGCCAAACCCATGCTCGAGTCTCAACCCAAATCAATCTCAGATCCAAACCTCAACGATAGACACAAAGTGCTGGAGTAACCCAGCGGGTCAGGCAGGCAGCATCTCTGGAGGAAAACGATGCGTCGTTTCGGGTCGAGACCCTTCCAGTCACGAGTGTTTTATTGACTTATGTCCCAGATAGAACAATGAATTTCAATGATTTCAATGAAACCCAGCCCTAACTACAAACCCAAGTCCAGCCCCCAACTCCACATCCTAATCCCAGATCGGCTCTCAATCCCATTTCCAATTCCATCATCCAGGCACAATCCCAAATAGGAATTTCAGACCCAATCCTCATTCCCCAAACCAGTCCCAAACCTATCACATGAACGCATCTTAGAAGGGTCGCCTATCCATTCCTTCCACAGATGCTGCCTGAGTTCCTCCAGCACTCTGTCTTTTAATTCAGATTCCAGCATCTGCAGTTCCATGTGTCCCCGCATTATTTAGGGTTTTTTTTTAATGCCACACACCAGGGATTGGTCAACAGGGTGGATGGAGGGATCCACACAAGTGAGCAGCGCTCCCATCGCCCCCTCTGAGACAACTTACTACATTTTCCAATCCGCGCATCAGTTCTTTCCAGAAGCTCCTCCTCATGCAGTGATGGTCAGGATGTTGTGCACGGCCACGGGCACTGGGGAAGCACAGAGAGAGCAGGGCGAGAGGGAGGACCAGTCTACTCCAGAACATCTTCTCACAGACTCTGCAAAATAGATTGAGTGGAGTTAGAGGGGAGCGCTTGTCCTCTAGCAGAACGTGGAGACAGCGGCTGATGCGGAGACTCCCTTACCTGCTACCGCTTGATGCTGAGAGAGAATCGGTTCTCAGTTGATGCTGAGAGAGAATCGCTCGAGTTGTGAAGTCCATCCTGACTGCAGCCTTTTTAAAGTTCCCGCCTCCCCCGCACACACTCCCTCGGTATTAAGAACGAAACTAACGGCTCCCAATGATACCGATGGCTTTAGGGCGGGTTGAGCAAACATCCCATCACTCTTTAAGTTTTCCCCATTCGTGTTCCTGTCTTGTCTTTGTTTCAGGGTGGAATTGGATCCAGGCAATTGGGCAGTGTGCCAAATGTACATGCACACTTCGCAATTAGCACTGAGGAAATCCCTTAATTTACCGTAAGGGTTCCCGTAACAAGGGCGACGTGTTGCCAAATTGCACCTGTCAACAGCACAAACGTTTAGCATAGAAATCACACCCTGATGAAAATGCAACGTTGTTGTGGGTAGCAACACGCTAAATACTCAGTTGTACGTTTTCAATAAGATTAGATGCTTGCTGTTAAACTATATATATATATATATATATATATATATAGTACAACTGAGTATTTATATATATAATATCTTCAGACATGAAATATTTCATGGTCATTATGGACTGAAAGTGCTAAAAGTATCTCAGCAGATCAGGCAGAATCTCTGGAGAAGTCTAGGTTATTATTATCAGGTGTACCACGACAGGTGATCTTTTGGGTGGGGACCCTTCTTCAGACAGACCCAACATGTCACCCATCCACGTTCTCCAGAGATGCTGCCTGACCCATTGAGTTACTCCAGCACGCTGGGTCCTTGTGTGTAAATCAGAAGCTGTGGCTCCTTGTTTTCACATCACTGGCCACTTACTGGGCAACACAGAGAAGTGCTCACAAGAATGTTCCTCACGCAGAGACATATAGTACAGCACAGGAATAGGCCCTTCAACACCTGGAGACTGTGGCAGCCAACAAGCACACGCATAGATAAACACAAAAACCTGGAGTAGATCAGCGGGTCAGGCAGCATCTCTGGAGTAAAGGAATAAGTGACGTTTCAGGCCGAGACAAAAGATACATATACACTCGCCTTACAATAATCCACAGTACCAGCATGAATTGGTCTTTTTTTAAATTGTGTTGTTTACGAATGTTTATTTTGCATTCTTGATCTTTATGCTGTCTTGCAGAGTTCATGTGATATTTATGTATAATTGATGTTGTTTTTGGTGTTGGCTGAGTCTACGAGCCTGTGCTGCTGCTGCAAGCGAGATATTCCCTCTACCTGTATCTCACCGTACATGTGAATATGACAATAATAACAATCATAATAATAATAATAACTTTATTTGTTTCATACAATTGAATGCAACCCAAAATGCTTTCCACAAAAAACACAGGTCTAAACAAAGATACAATTTAAAACAGTGAGGACATTGACAGTTAATAGCGCAGATTTATATAAAAATATAAAATAAAAAATGAAAAATTGTAAAAGGACAAAAACACTGAGGTGAAATACACAGTCCTATATACTACAGTATATGAGCATACAAGCTACTGAAGGGTATGCTGAGATTACTACAAGAGAATAAAGGTAGTTTTTACAATGTCATCAGAAGAAGTAAAGTCAGTTAAAAGCTTGATTGAAAAGATAAGTTTTTCGCTGCTGTTTAATAAACTCATATAAAGAATATCCACTCTCCCTCGCGCCTTTGCGGGTGCAGCTCCTAGACTGTGGAACGGCATCCCCCTTCCCATCAGAACTGCCTCCTCCATCGACTCCTTTAAGTCAAGACTAAAATCTTATCTATACTCCCAAGCCTTTCCTGACGTCCACTGAGCGAGGGCTATATGTATATATGTATGGAGTTTGTTTGTTTAAACTATTCTTATAACAAATGTAAAGCACTTTGGCCAATGAGAGTTGTTTTTTTAAATGTGCTATATAAATAAATGTGACTTGACTTGACTTGACTCCCTCCCTCAACCACCATGGGACTAACGGCAAGTTAGCAACATCCTCCTGGTACAGACGCAAGTTGGGCCAGATGGAAATGCCTCAATCGATCGAGTACTGGTGTTGGAGGAGCCAAGGTGTCTCTAAACAAGTGGGGATATAACTCCAACGATGTTGCCGGCACAAGTGGTATTGAACCACAAACAGTGGAACACCTGCTGAAATGCACTCACCTGGAAAACCAATGCACTGCTGCCGATCTCGTTGCCTACAATGAAGATGCTGGGAAGTGTGTTCAGCTCTGGATGAACATAATCTAATCTTGTGATGTGGACTTGATAAGAAGAAGAAGAAGAACTCAATTTGAATACTTAACCGCATGGTCACAGGGAGAAATGCAAATGCCATGCAGTCAGTACAAGAGGACAGGAATGAGCCTGGGTCTCTGTTGTTGTGCAGCAGCAGCTCTACTCGCTCTGCCACTGTGCCAACCGTGGATGCCTGGTCACCTGGGTGTATTTTGATGGTGTTAATGGAGGACAGGTCTGTATGACCAGACGTACCACGCAAGTCACAATAAGGATTGGCTTATCATGTGGAAAGAATGGGGAGAAGATTTACGAGGATGGTGTCAGAACTCAAGGATCTGAGGTGTAGGGAGAGATTGTGCAAGCTAGGACTCTATTCCTTGGAGCACAGGAGGCTAAGGGGTGCTCTTATGGAGGTGTATAAAAGAATGAGGGGAATTAATGGGGTGATTGCACAGTCTTTTACCCAGAGTTGGGGAATCAAGGACCAGAGGACATAGGTTTAAGGTGAGAGGGTAAGGATTTAATACGACCCTGAGGGGCAACATTTCAACACAGAGGGTGGTGTATATATGGAATGAGCTACCCGACGAGGTAATTGATGCAGGTACTATAACAACATTAGGGGCGGCATGGTTGTGAGCGGTGGAGTTTCTGCCTTACAGCGCTAGCGGCGCTGGAGACCCGGGTTCGATTCTGGCTACGGGTGCTGTCTGTACAGAGTTTGTACGTTCTCCCCGTGACTGCGTGGGATTTCTCTGAGATCATTGGTTTACTCCCAATTTGTAGGTTAATTGGCTTGGTGTATGTGTAAATTGTCCCCAGTGTGTTAATGTTAATTTTCGAGGATCGCTGGGCAGCGCGGACTCGGTGGGCTGAAAGGCCTGTTTCTGCGCTGTATCTCTAAAACAAAAAAAAACATTTAAAAGACACTTGTTTATGAAAGAACTGCAGATGCTGGAAAAATCGAAGGTAGATAAAAATGCTGGAGAAACTCAGCAGGTGAGGCAGCATCCATGGAGCGAAGGAATAGGTGACGTTTCGGGTCGAGACCCGAAACGTCACCTATTCCTTCGCTCCATAGATGCTGCCTCACCCGCTGAGTTTCTCCAGCATTTTTATCTGTCTTTAAAAGACACTTGGACAGATACATGGATGGGAAAGGTTTAGTGGGGTAACAGCCAAACATGGGCAGATGGGACGAGCATAGATGGGGCATCTTGGTCGATGTGGATGAGTTGGGCCAATGAACTGGTTTCCATACTGTATCACTCTATGACTCTATGTGGAGCCTAAAACAGACTCTCACTGCCATCTTTGTATTATCTTATAGCACACGGTGCAGTGGCATTCACTAATTGTGGCGAGCCATCTTCTTAAGCCGCTGCGGTCTTGCTGGCCCAGTGGTGGGAAGAGATTTGGGTCCAGTGACAATAAAGGACCAGAAAGAATATTTCAAAATCAGGATAGTGTGTGAGCCTGGTGTGAGCCTGCTGTTGGTGGTATCCCTAGAAACCTGCATCCCTGGTTAGTGGGATCTGAAACATTGCAGATCAGAGCACACACTTATGCATGACTGAATATCTTGCATCCTTTCATTTAGGAAATTCGAAAATTAAATTGTAATATATAGTGAATTTTAAGAGGCGGCATCAGAATCTAATAGGTAAGTAAGTGAATTGCGTTTTCTAGGTAAAGCAACTTCTCCTTATGCCTAGTGGCTCACCACCGCTGTACACATCGTTGCACTATTGGAGTGTTAAGTGCAAGATCTGCAGTAGTACATGGTAACTGAATGTTAGCCTGGTGGATGCCTGACAACCACGTGAGCTGTTTTCTCTTGGATGGAATTTAGTTTCCACATCCAATCTCTATTTGTGGTGCCGTTGTGATACCCGTGTATTTGTCCATCTGCCTTTCCTGTCATCGATTCATTGCATACAGTTTTAGTTTTTAGTTTTTCGAGGTGGCACAGAGGCGCAGCGGTAGAATTGCTGCCTTAAGGGCCTGTCTCACGAGCTTGCGACCTGCATGCGGCAAGCGCGACCAAACCGGAAGCGGGGGCTGCGCGGAGGTCGAGTGATCCCCGTACAGGGCCGGTCCCACGAGCATGCGACCTGCATGCGGCAAGCGCGACCAAACCGGAAGCGGGGGCCGCGCGGAGTTCGAGTGAGTGACGTGAAGTTCGAGAGCAAAGTCCGCGGGAAGTTCGCGCGTGATGTACGGCATCAAGACACTGCGTACGGTGTTGAGGCGGCTGCGGGCCGGCAGGCTGTTGCCGCACGAAATTTTTGTACATGGTCAGTTTTCCGGGGCCCCGCGTGATTTTGGGAACCCAGCTCCGCACAACTCCATACGGCTCCGGCAATCGAAGTAGGACCGGCCCCGCGAGGTCGTACGGCTCAAGCGACCACATTAGGTCGCGCTTGCCGCATGGAGTCGCATGCTTGTGGGACAGGCCCTTTAGTTCCAGAAACCCTAGTTTGGTCCAAACCTCGGGTGCTGTCTGCGCGGAGTTTGTACGTCCGCCCTGTGACCGCTTGCGTCTTCTATGGCTTCTCCGGTTTCCTCCCACACTTCACAGGCGTGCGGGTTTTCCAGTTGCACCCTTCCAGCATATTAACAGCACTCTTATTAAGTTTCAGATATGTCCTGTAGAAAAGTATAGGGGTGTTAAGTCACTTCCACTGGATACCCAATCTCTGACTCGTTCTTTTAACCTTGGTATTTATGTGACTTACCTAATCAATGTTCCGGTCAATGGTGACTCGGCAATGCTGGTGATTGGAAGTGACTTGGTGACAATAAATGCATTCGAATATCAGGGATGGGAGACAAGACCCTCTCTTGTTGGAGTCCTTTATGAGGGACATTTGTGGTATACATACTACTTTATGCCTGAAAATGCCCTTGGTCTTGCTGCTTTGCGGGTATGAGTGCTGCATTCTCCCATGAGCTGCTGTGGAATTGAAGGTGAGTGCAGGTGGATAACAACGATGGATGCGACTATAGTCATCGTGTAGATAGACAGTAGTGACAGGCTCCCTCAAGCAGATGAAAGCAAGAGCAGTATCGGCTCCATATTTGGTGCTTGACAGTAGGGTGGATGTCTCTGTTGCACCATTGGAAGTGGACAATGCTTGCCAGAAACCCTATGATTTGGGATAGGGAGACCAGAACAATGGGCAACTTTGTTAATCTGATGCATTTCCCCACCTGTCCAGGCACGGTGGCAGAGCGGTAGAGTTGCAGCCTTACATCACCAGAGACCCAAGTTTGATTCTGAGTATGGATTCAGGCTGCATAGAGTTTGTACATTCTCTCCATGACCTGTGTGTGTTTTCTCCGGGTGCTCCAGTTTCCTCCCACACTCCGAAGACATACAGCCTTGGAGGCTGATTGACTTGGTAACATTGTAAATTGTCCCTAGTGTAGATAGGATAGTGTTAATGTGTGGGGACTCGGTGGGCCGAAGGGCCTGTTTCCGTGCTGTATTTCTAAACTAAACTAAACCTAGCTTAACAACTGGATGGTATTGTGCTGGAGAAAAGGCATTGCGATGTCCAGTGATGACAGTGGGAAGGCCACAAGACTATTGCCACCAGTTTTAAATGCAATAATATTGTTGAAAAGGTTTAAGAATGTTTGTTGAAGGCTGAAGGGAAATCACTCAGTTATGGGTAAGCATGTGTTAGCTTCGTAGGTAGACATGGTGAAAAAGGCTTTTGGTATGTTGACCAGAATCAGTAAGGACATTGAGTGTAGAAATTGGAATAAAAGTGGCGGAAGGACAAAGGTTAGGCAGCATCTGCAGAAGGAATGGACAATGATGCTTTGGCTCTTCAGACTGATTGTAGTAGGAGGGAGAAAGCTAGATGAGAGATGTGGGGTATGGATAAAGCCTGGTAAATGATAGGTGGATACAGGTGGAGGGGAAGGGGTTTATTGGCAGATGGGTAGAATAAGTGACATGGGGTAGAGATGAAAAGGAGACACAAAGGAGTCAGATAAGAGGAAAAGGGGAGTGAGATGTAAAGCTGCAGGGAGGGATATTGGTGGAAGGGGAGAGATGGAGGAGAAAGCAGGGGATAAAAGGGAAAGAGAGGACTCAGGGATGGGAGATGCAATGGAGGGGAAAGGAGCAGGGTGACCGAGGTGATGTTATGTTGTAGTTGCATAAGTCATTGGTGGTAAGGCTCGTTCAGAGTATTGCATTCCGTTTTGGTACCCTGCTATATGAAAGAGTGCAGAAAAGATGAATGAGGATGATGCCTGCACTCAAGGGACTGAATTATAGGGAAAGGTTGGGCAGCTCTTTAATCCAATGTAAGAGAATGAGAGGTGACTTTTTGGAAATGTGTAGAACCGTGAGGAGCATAAATAGGTAAATTTATACAGTCTTTTTTCAAGAACTGGAAAGCAGAGGTTTAAGGTAAAAGCAGAAAGATTCAATAGAAACATGAGTGGCAAGTTATTCGTAGAAAGGGTAGTGGGTATATGGAATGAGCTGCCAGAGGAAGTGGTCGAGGCAGGTACAAAACCACATTTAAAAGACATTTGGACAAATACTTGAATAGGAAAGTAGAGAAATATGACCAATTTCGGGCAAATGGCACCAGATTACTGTGTATGGGCATCCTGGTTGGTTTGGATGTGTTGGGCCTGAGAGCCTGTTCCTTGCTATACCATGGATGCCCACCGTGAAGAACTATAAAAGAGTTTTGGTCAACTATGAAAAATTAAGTATTTCAATGTTAGAAAGTAATAAAAGAGATGCATTAATTGCAGGACAAGGATGCATTTTTTAAATTTAATTAATCTTTCAACGCACACCATTTGAAAATCCATTCTGACACTGTTGGAATAAAACTGGAATAAAAACGGAAAATGCTGGAAATACTCAGCAGGTTGAATTGCCTTTCCTGGGAGGAACTACAATTTAAAAATACTTCCTAAGGCAGTTTCACTACTTTAGATTATTGAATGAGAAACTACGCCCAGGTTAAGTAGGCAACGTCACCATTCCTGAGCAGAAGTAAGAAAAATTACTTTTAGTTTCTATTTTCTCCAAGATTTTAAAAGGGCTTTATGAACTTTATGAATTTCACTGTACCTTAAATGAAACAAAACGGACCTTGAAACCCTGAAACCCTGAAACCTTGAAACCTTGAAGAAATCATTGTATTTTCATCATGGACACTTGTATTGCATTGATGTGAGACAGGGGAAGAGCAATGGAGGAATAGATACGGACGTCTAATGGCTGAGGGAATCATGGGATATGGGGGAAAAGCCAGCACAGGGAATTAATTTTGGAAGATCAGCCATGATCATGTCGATCAAAATCATTAATATATATATATATATTAATGATTTTGGTGAAAATGGCAAGATTCGTAAGATTATACATGACACCAAAATTGGTGTATAGGTAGGTACACAAAAATGCTGGAGAAACACAGCGGGTGCAGCAGCATCTATGGAGCGAAGGAGATAGGCAACGTTTCGGGCCAACACCTTTATAGGTAAGAAGGTTGGCTAATGCATATAGAATTTAACTCAGACACATGCAAAGTGATGCTTTTTGCGTTAAACAAGGGTAGGACATATTAGGGTATGGCAGGGGCCTGGGGAGTGCTGTTGAACAGAGGGATATTGTGGTACAAGTATGTAGTTCATGGAAAGAGGCAACACAGGCAGACAGGGTGGCAAGGATGTCATTCAACCGGTAGCATTTAGAATACGAATTTGGACATCATGCTGCTCATAAAATGTTAGCACGGTCATACTTGTATTTTCGCACAGCTTTGGGCAGCCTACTGTAAGAAAGATGTGAGTCTATAGATTCCACCAGGTGGCACCAACAGCGATGGCAGCCTGGCCAATGGTCTATCTGTCTTCGTTTTTTTAATTATTTTTAGTGATTTAAAAAGTTTGTGTTAATGTTATCTGGTTTGTTTTATGTGGGGGGGGGGGGAAGGGGAGAAACATAGAAACATAGAAAATAGGTGCAGGAGTAGGCCATTCGGCCCTTCGAGCCTGCACCGCCATTCAATATGATCATGGCTGATCATCCAACTCAGTATCCTGTACCTGCCTTCTCTCCATACCCCCTGATCCCTTTAGCCACAAGGGCCACATCTAACTCCATCTTAAATATAGCCAATTAACTGGCCTCAACTACATTCTGTGGCAGAGAATTCCAGAGATTCACCACTCTCTGTGTGAAAAATGTTTTCCTCATCTCGGTCCTAAAAGATGTCCCCCTTATCCTTAAACTGTGACCCCTTGTTCTGGACTTCCCCAACATCGGGAACAATCTTCCTGCATCTAGCCTGTCCAACCCCTTAAGAATTTTGTAAGTTTCTATAAGATCCCCCCTCAATCTTCTAAATTCTAGCGGGTACAAACCGAGTCTATCCAGTCTTTCTTCATATGAAAGTCCTGACATCCCAGGAATCCGTCTTGTGAACCTTCTCTGTACTCCCTCTATGGCAAGAATGTCTTTCCTCAGATTAGGAGACCAAAACTGTACGCAATACTCCAGGTGTGGTCTCACCAAGACCCTGTACAACTGCAGTAGAACCTCCCTGCTCCTTTACTCAAATCCTTTTGCTATGAATGCTAACATACCATTCGCCTTCTTCACTGCCTGCTGCACCTGCATGCCTACTTTTAATGACTGGTGTACCATGACACCCAGGTCTCGTTGCATCTCCCCCTTTCCTAATCGGCCACCATTCAGATAATAGTCTACTTTCATGTTTTTGCCACCAAAGTGGATAACCTCACATTTATCCACTTTATACTGCATCTGCCATGCATTTGCCCACTCACCAAGTCTATCCAAGTCACCTTGCAGTCTCCTAGCATCCTCCTCACAGCTAACACTGCCCCCCAGCTACGTGTCATCCGCAAACTTGGAGATGTTGCATTCAATTTCCTCGTCCAAATCATTAATATATATTGTAAATAACTGGGGTCCCAGCACTGAGCCTTGCGGTACCCCACTAGTCACTGCCTGCCATTCTGAAAAGGACACATTTATTCCTACTCTTTGCTTCCTGTCTGCCAGCCAGTTCTCTATCCACATCAATACTGAACCCCCAATACCGTGTGCTTTAAGTTTGTATACTAATCTCTTATGTGGGACCTTGTCGAAAGCCTTCTGAAAGTCCAGATATAACACATCCACTGGTTCTCCCTTATCCACTCTACTAGTTACATCCTCGAAAAATTCTATAAGATTCGGCAGACATGATTTACCTTTCATAAATCCATGCTGGCTTTGTCCAATGATTTCACCACTTTCCAAATGTGCTGCTATCCCATCTTTAATAACTGATTCTAGCACTTTCCCCACTACCGACGTTAGACTAACTGGTCTGTAATTCCCCGTTTTCTCTCTCCCTCCCTTTTTAAAAAGTGCAGTTACATTAGCTACCCTCCAATCCTCAGGAACTACTCCAGAATCTAAAGAGTTTAGAAAAATTATCACTAATGCATCTACTATTTCTGGGGCTACTTCCTTAAGTACTCTGGGATGCAGCCTATCTGGCCCTGGGGATTTATCGGCCTTTAATCCATTCAATTTACCATTCAAGGTTCCAGTGGTGATGGTAGAGGCAGGGACACTAACAACATTCGGGAGGCTTGCGGGTGGCTTAAAAGAGTTATGCTACTGTCCCATTTAGGAAACCTGAACGGAAACCTCTGGAGACTTTGCGCCCCACCCAAGGTTGAACAGGGCTTTAAGGAAGTGGAAGTCTTGCTGTGCCTTCTCGGCTGTAGCTTCTGTATCATTGCTCCACCTTATATTGCTGGTAATATTAATCCCAAGGAACTTGAAGCTCTCGACCACTACCACTTTGGCATTGTTGATGCTAATAGGGGTATGTACTCTACCATACAACCTGAAGCCAACAACAATCTCTTTCATCATGCTGACATTCATGGAGAGTTTGTTGTCTTGACATCATGTTTCTAAGATTTCCTTCTCCTTCCATTTCTCCATCTCATCATTATTTGTGTTCTGGCCCACCACAGTGGTGTGATCTGCAAACTTGTAGATGGAGTTAGAGCAGAATGTGGCCACAGAGTTGTGAGTGAAGAGGGAGTATAGTCGGGAACTGATAACACATCCTTGTAGGCCACCGATATTGAGAATTGTTATTGGGGAGTGTTATGTCATAAGTGATAGGAGTGGAATTAATCCATTCGGCCCATCAAGTCTACTCCACCATTCAATCATAGCTGATCTATCTCTCCCTCCTAACCCCATTTTCCTGCCTTCTCCCCATAACCTCTGACACCGGTACTAATCAAGAATCTATCAATCTCTGCCTTAAAAATATCCATTGACTTGGCCTCCACAGCCTTCTGAGGCAAAGAATTCCACAGATTCACCACCTTCTGACTAAAGAAACTCCTCGTCATCCCATTCATAAAGGAACGTCCTTTATTTCTGAAGCTATGACGTCTAGTCCTATACTCTCCCACTAGTGGAAAACAGGCATAGGCTATTGTGGATTTGGTCAAGTGTAATGAAAAGGATTCATAAGAAATATTGTAATTAAGGATCCTTTGGGGAGCAGTAACCATCATTTTGGCTAGCAAAGGAGGTTAAGAAAAATGTTGACTCAAAAGCTGGGTCATATAAAGTCGCTGAGAGGACTTGAAACTTGCATGACCTTTGCATGAGACGAACTGCAAAGAAAATAGATTATGACAGTAAACAAGAAAGTAACAATGAAAAAGGCAGCAACCTCTTCTGCAGGTATACAAGGAAAGCTATGATTTGTTTTGGGCCTCTGGAGTGTGTATGGGAGAATTAATAACGAGGTCCAAGGAAACTGGAGATAATTTGCAACAGTCTCCAAGGTGGAGAGCACTGCAAATATCCCAAGGATATCAGATGGGTCAGATTCATTTTGGAAGGAAGGGCTTGGATTAATTTGACTTGGATTTTGGGCGGTCATGGTGGCGCCGTGGTAGAGTTGCTGCCTTACAGCGAATGCAGCCCCAGAGACCCGGGTTCCATCCCGACTACGGGTGCTGTCTGTACGGAGTTTGTACGTTCTCCCCGTGACCTGCATGGGTTTTCTCCGAGATCTTCGGTTTCCTCCCACACTCCAAAGACGTACAGGTTTGTAGGTTAATTGGCTTGGTAAATGTAAAAATTATCCCTAGTGGGTGTAGGATAGTGTTAATGTGCGGGGATCGCTGGTCGGCGCGGACCCGGTGGGCTGAAGGGCTTATTTCCGCGCTGAATCACTAAACTAAACTAAAAACTAAACAAAAAATTCAGATATATCTGAGGACAACTCTGGGCAGCTGGAGAAGAAATTGCATGTGCCGTGGCTGAGATATACATCATCATTAGGTATGGCTGAGCAGCTGGAAGACTTGAGGGTGGCTAATGTTGTGCCTTTATTTAAGAAGGGTTACAAGGAAGAGTGGAGCACCAAGGCAAATTCCTTGTCTATGTACATACTTGGCCAATAAAATTCATTAATCCATTCATTCATACATACATTCATCATTCATTCATTCATGCATTCATTCATTCATTCATTCATTCATGCATTCATGAATCATTCATTCAATCATTCATTCATTCATTCATTCATTCATTCATTCATTCAATCATTCATTCATTCATTCATTCATTCATTCATTCATTCATGCATTCATTCATTCATTCATCATTCATTCATTCATTCATTCAATCATTCATTCATTCATCATCATTCATTCATTCATACATTCATTCATTCATTCATCATTCATTCATTCATACATGCATTCATTCATTCATACATGCATTCATTCATTCACAGACCAGTGAGTCTAACATTTGTGGTAGAGACAATTCTGAGGGATAAGATATGTATGTGTTTGGATGGATAGGGGTTAATCAGGGATTATCATCACGGTTTTGTAAGTGGGAGATCGTGTCTCATGAATCTGATTGAGTTTTTTGAGAACGTAACTGAACAGGTTGATTAGGGAGAAGCCATAGACGTTGTCTATGTGGAGCCAGCGAGATATTTGATGAGGTTCTGCATGGTAGGCTGCTCTGGAGGATTAGATCGCATGGTATCCAGGCAGAGTTTGCTGAGTGGATAGAGAAATGGCTTTGTGGAAAGAAGCAGAGGGTGAAAGTAGAAGGTTGTTTTTCAGACTGGAGACGCGTAACTAGTAATGTATCTCAGGGATCAGTGCTGATCAATGATTTGGATTAGAACGTAGAAGGCGTGATTTGCAAATTTGCAGGTTCCACAAAAGTGGATGGTATTGTAGATAGCGAAGATGGTTGTCAAGAATCGCAGCAGGATCTTGATTGGTTGTGCAGGTGGGATCAGGAATAATTGATGGAATTTAATACAGATAAGTGTGAGGTGTTGCATTTTGAGGCATCACACCAGGGCATAACCTACACAGTGAATGGTAGGCTGCGGGGAGTGTTGTAGAGCAGAGAGCTCTAGGAGTGCAGGTACATAATTCCCTAAAAGTAGCATCACAGGCAGATCGAGTGTTCAAGAGGCTTCTGGTGCATTGGCCTTCATCAGTCAGAGGATTGAGTATAGAATTTGGCCAGTTAAGTTACAGTTGTACAAGACATTGGTGAGGCCACGCTTAGAGTATTTTGATCAGTTTTTGTTACTCTGTTATAGGAAAGATGTTGTCAGGATGTAAAGGGTGTAGAACAGATTTACAATGATGCTGCCAGGACTCAAAGGTGTGAGCTACAGGGAGAGGTTGAGAAGGCTAGGACTCGGAGCACAGGAGAATGAGGGGTTATGTTATATAGGTGTATAAGATCATGAGAGGAACAGACAGGGGAAATATACAGAGTTTTTTTACTCAGAGTAGGGGAATCAAGAACCAGAGGACATGGGTTCAAACTGAATGGGGATAGATTTAATCTAATTTAATCTAGGACCCTGAGGAGTAACATTATTACACAAAGGATGATTGCTATATGGAACTAGATGCCAGAGAAGACAGTTGACGTAGGCAAGGCAAGGCAAGGCAACTTTATTTATATAGCACATTTCATACACGAGGCAGACTCAAAGTGCTTCACATAAAAACATGTCATACAATAAAATGAAATAATAAAATGAAATAAAATAAAAGAATTAAAAGAAAAGAAAAGCAAAATTAAAAATGCATTATAAAAAGTGCAAAAGTTAAAAGTGTAATGTAGTTAAGATTTAGCTGAAAGCTAAAGTAAACATAAAAGTTTTCAGTCTTGTTTTAAAAGTAGTCAAAGTTGAGGCAAATCTTAAATCTTCAGGAAGTTTATTCCAGCTATTTGTTGCATAGTAACTAAATCCTGCTTTCCCATGTTTTGTATTTACTCTGGGAATCAGAGTGGTTTCAGAAGATCTTAGCGGTCTAGAAGGCTTATATAGTGGAAGCATTTCAGTGATATACTTTGGTCCTAAACCATGTAGTAAATTATAGGTGAGCAGCAGGATTTTAAAATCAATTCTCTGACATACAGGGAGCCTATGTAACGATTTAAGAATTGGTGTAATGTGTTCAAATTTTTTGGTCTTTGTTAGAACTCTAGCAACAGCGTTCTGAACAAGCTGTAGCTGCCTGGCAGTTTTTTCGGAAGACCTGCAAGAAGACCGTTACAATAATCTAGCCTGCTAGTAATAAAGGCATGTACAAGTTTTTCTAAGTCTTGCTAGCTGACATGAGTCCTCTTAATCTTGCTACGTTTTTGAGGTACTCTAAGCCTTTCTTTTTTAGCACCAAAAACAATTATCTCTGTTTTGTCCTTATTTAGTTGGAGAAAATGTTGGCACATCCAGTCTTTGACTTGCTCAGTGTAGTGCTATCACAATGTTTAAAAAATATTTGGGCAGGTTGATGGAAGACATGCAAGTGGGACTGGTGTAGGTGGGGCATGTTGGTCAGTGTGGGCAAGTTGGGCTGAAGGACCTATTTCCATAATTGATGACTTTATGATTCTAATTCCCACCACAAGAGACTAAGCATTTGAAAAGTTAATGGGATAAAGGCAAATAAGTTGCCATGACCCACACTCTGCACCCAATGGGCTAATGAAGTGGTTGTCGAGATAATACAGCCATTTGTTGAACCTTATTCAAAACTGGCCGAGCCAGTGGATTGGAAAACCACAAATGCAATGCCAGAAGGGAGGTTGAAGACCCCGAGGCCAGTTAGTTTAATATCCACTGTTCGGAAGAGTGTACAATCAAGGAAAACATTGCCAACACCTGGAGAAACTTTATACAATCAAACCAAGTTAAAATCTTTTTAAGAACGGGACAAAATATTTGACAAATTTGTTTGAGTTCTTTGAGGAATTCACAAACAGAGATGAAAGTGACGCTGCAGAGATAATGTATTTGGATTCCCAGAAGGCATTTTCAGCTTTATTTTAAAAAAAGTGCATAATTTGAAAACTCAGAATAATGGGGATAGTATGTTAATATGGACTGAAGACTAGTTGTCACACAGGAGATTGTCAGAATAAATGGATCTTTTGTGGTCTGGAAAGTTGTACCTAGCGGAGTGCACCAAATATCACTTGTTTGAGGAAGGACATTCTTGCTATTGAGGGAGTGCAGCGTAGGTTCACGAGGTTAATTCCCGGGATGGCGGGACTGTCATATGATGAAAGAATGGAGTGACGGGGATTGTATTCACTGGAATTTAGATGGATGAGAGGGGATCGTATAGAAACATATAAAACTATTAAGGGATTGGACACGCTAGATGCAGGAAACATGTTCCCGATGTTGGGGGAGTCCAGAACCAGGGTCCACAGTTTAAGAATAAAGGGTAGGCCATTTAGAACTGAGATGAGGACAAACCTTTTTACCCAGTGAGTTGCTGGCTCATAGTGTCGAATGGCCTACTCCTGCACCTATTGTCTATGTATCTATGTATCACTCCTTGAGTCTAAACTATTTATTCCCTATATTAATGATATGGAGGAGGGGGTCAGAATTTAATGTATCCAAGTATACTAATGACAAAGAAAGGATGGGAGCGCATGCCACTCTGAGGATATTAAGACAACATATAGGCACAAAATGCTTGAGTAACTCAACAGGTCAGGCAGCATCTCTGGAGGAAAGGAATAGGTGGCGTTTCGGGTTGAGACCCTCCTTTACACTGAGAGCCAGGGTAGAGGGAAACTAGAGGTGTGAACGTAAGCAGAACAAATCAGAGCCAACACAAATGACTCAGGAAAGGTGGAGCCCACAACGGTTCATTGTTGACTGTGGACAAGGTGAAACCTAAGGGATACGAACAGTGAAACTAACAACACGACTGGGATCTCGACCTAAAGCCTCACCTATTCCTTTACTCCAGAGATGCTGCCTGGTGTAAACCAGCATCACTGTCCAGGGACCCCAGCAGTCCTTTCAGGCCAGGCACAGGTTCATTTGTATTTCCTCCAACCTCATCTGCTGTATCCATTGTTCAAGGTGTGGACTCTTATACATTGGTGAGACCAAACGTAGACTGGGCGATCGTTTCACTAGACACCTTTGCTCAGTCCTCCTGGACCTACCTGATTTCCCGGTTGTCAAACACTTTAATTCCCCTTCCCATTCCCACACTGAACTTTGCAACCCTTGCATTTCCGCTCTCTCCATCCCTCCCCCACCCAGTCGTACCAGCTTCAAAGTCGTCTTTGGTATTGTCTATTGTCCATTGTCTTGTTGAGTCTCATTCTCTGGACTCATTCTCACCTTGGCCACAGGTAACAATGGCCTGTATCCTTTATCATTGTTACTTTATTGCTTATCATTCATTTGTTCTCTTTCTCTCTACATCACCGTCTATATCTCTTATTTCCCTTTCCCCTGACTCTCAGTCTGAAGAAGAGTCTCGACCCGAAACGTCACCTATTTCTTTTCTCCAGAGATGCTGCCTCACTCGTGGAGTTACTCCAGCTTTTTGTGTCTATCTGCAGTTCCATCCTACACTGTGAATATTAAAGGGCCTGTCCCACTTGCCGATTTTTTCAGCGACTGCCGGCATCATTGACTGACGTATCAAGTCACCGAAAAATACGCAGCGTGATGATGTATGACGCGGCGTGATGACGTGTGACGCGGCGTGATGACGTATGACGTGGCATGATGACATATGACGTTGCGTGACCGGGATACGGGAAGGTGCAGCAGGCAGTAAAGAAAGCGAATGGTATGTTAGCTTTCATTGCAAAAGGATTTGAGTATAGGAGCAGGGAGGTTCTACTGCAGTTGTACAGTGTCTTGGTGAGACCACACCTGGAGTATTGCGTACAGTTTTGGTCTCCAAATCTGAGGAAGGACATTATTGCCATAGAGGGAGTACAGAGACGGTTCACCAGAATGATTCCTGGGATGTCAGGACTGTCTTATGAAGAAAGACTGGATAGACTTGGTTTATACTCTCTAGAATTTAGGAGATTGAGAGGGGACTTATAGAAACTTACAAAATTCTTAAGGGGTTGGACACAGATGCAGTTGTTTGTTATCACAGCTTGAGGATGGGGGAAATCCTTTAAAACCGAGATGAGAAGAACTTTTTTTGGTGTTCTGGAACCTCTGGATTTTTGAAATGTTCAAAAGGGAGTTAGATGTGGCCCTTGTGGCTAAGGGGATCAGTGGTATGATGCAGGTACGGGATAAGTTGGATGATCAGCCTGATCACGGTGCAAGTGGGGCCGAATGGCCTACTCCTGCACCTAGTTTCTGTGATGACATATGTAGGTGTTTTATCAAGTGTCGCAACATTTTTTTTGTTGCCGCTGGATTTTGAAACGTTCAAAATCTTTTGGCGACACTGATATGACGCCGGCAAAATCACCAAGTGGGACAGGCCCTTAAGACTCTGGAGTAGGATGTAGATTGTTTGAGTGAGTGGGTAAACGTTTGGCAAAAGGAGATGAATGTAGGGAAGTGTGAGATCATGTGGCTTTTGTTTTATTTTTAGAGATACGATATAGAAACAGGCCATTCAACCCACCAAGTCTATGCCAACCATTGATCACCCGGAGGGAACCTATACGGTTGGAGGGAGAACGTGCAAACTCAGCACAGACAGAACCGGGGGTCAGGATCGAACCCGGGTCCCTTGGTGCTGTGAGGCAGCAGCTCTACCAGCTGTGCCATCCATGCCTACTTCGGTAGGTGGAATCAAAAGGTAAATTATTACCTAAATGGGAAAATATTGCTTATGCATGTAATGTTGAGGAAAGCAGGTATTCTTGTGCATGCAATACACAAAGTTAGCAGGTAGGCACAACATTTAATTAGGAAGGAGAATTACATATTAATCTTTATTGCAAGGAATAAATTACACACAATTGCAAGAGTTTAAGAATATTGTTACAATGTACAGGGTGTACAATGTACAGCAAAGATCTTATAGCAGAGCTCCTCTATAATCTTTGATGTAAAGCCCCCTGTACAGAGTGCTGTGCATTATTTTGTTACCTTGCAGGTAAATAGGATTAGTCTAGATAGGTACACAAAAAAGCTGGAGAAACTCAGCAGGTACAGCAGCATCTATGGAGCAAAGGAAATAGGCAACGTTTCGGGCCGAAACCCTTCTTCAGACTGATCGGGGGCGGGGGTGGGCCACAAAAAAGCTGGAGAAACTCAGCGGGTGCAGCAGCATCTATGGAGCGCAAAAAAGCTGGAGAAACTCAGCGTCTAGTCTAGATAGGTAACTGATGAACATTGAGGGCTGAAGGGTCGGTTTCTCTGCTGTATGATTGCATGACTCAATCTATGAACCAAGAAAGAAAATCAGTTGGCTGAGTCAGTCATTCTGTTGTGAATGGGTAAAAATCTCAGGTCTGCATGCTTTGAACTTTAAAAGAACAAAGTGTGATCTTAATAAGAAACATAAAAGATCAGAAGGGGCCACTACGGGGTAAGGTGTTAAGAAGTCTTCACCTGTAGGAACACCTTGAGTCAGGGACTGTACATCCAAGATAATAAGTGGCCATTTAAAACAAAAAATTCAGTGCACTAAGCCTTTGGAATTCTCGATCCCCCAAAGGTTATGAAACAAGATAAGTGGAGAATTTTGAAAAGGGAGATAGGTAAATGATTGTGCTTCCCAATAATTAAGAAGCACTTCACAAGCACATCTTTTGTCACATATGCAACTGCACAATGAAATTCATTTTGCATTTGTTGTACATGCGGAAGCCGCCATGTTTTGACGTCATTATTCAAAGTCGGGGTACATGGCAGGAGGGGGTGGGGGGGATGTGGGGGGTGGGCTTGTGTTTACCTAAAATTGGAGAATACAACGCTCATAACGTTGAGTTGTAAGCTACCCAAGCGGAATATGAGGTGCTGTTTGTGTGTGGCCTGGCATGTGGCCCAGGACAGAAAAGGGAATGGGAAGTGGAGTGGTTAGCAACCGAGAGATTCAGTAGACATCTGTGGATCGAGTGCAAATGTTTAGTGAAACGGTTGCTGAGTTAATGCTTGGCCTCGCTGGTGTACGGAGATTTGGTATGTCTCCAAATACTCCAACAATCTTTGACAGATAGACTGTAGCAAGTAGCTTGAATGGTTGCATCATGGTCTGGTATCGTAATTCCAATACACAGGAACGCAAGAAGCTGCGCAGAAGGGTGGACTTAGCCAGGTCCATGGTGGGCACAGCCTTTCCCATCATTAAAAGCAGCTGCCTGAGTTGCTGCCCCCTGAAGGTAGCACCTATCATTAAAGATCTCCACCATCTCTTTTCTCACTCACCCCATCAGACAGAAGGTACAGAAGCCTGACATCCCACACCACTAGGTTCAAGATCTGCTCCTTTCCTGCAACTAGCAGATCCATGAACAAAACTGCGCAACCTTAATCCTGGCACACCAACAGAGCACTACGGTTCACCACCTACACTACCATGGACTCATTTATCTTCCTAATTATGTTTTGTACTCACATCTTGATTTTTGTACAGTCTGCTTTCTTTTAGAAAATTTACAGGTAATGTTTGCATGTGTTTTGGATCAATGGATGTATTGATCCATTGATGATTTTCGGATCCATGTACGTCAATGCATTAACATGGCAGTACATGATTTATCAAGGGAATGCTATCAAGGGAAGCTAGTAGCATGTCACCTCTCATCTGATACTATGAGGCTGCCTGATTCTGCTCTGGATCTGGTTAGCGAATAACCCAAAGCTGCGTTTCTCAATGAAGCCTGGGTTTCCAGTGAATTTAATACAGTGGCGTGGAAGCATCGCCTTGGTCAACAATTTAAATAGTTAGAAATAAAAAGGACTAAATTACAGAAGCCTAAACAAATTTCATAATTCCAGCAGCTAAGTCTCAAGACACAAAATTCTGCAGTTACTCAGTGGCCAGGCAGCATCTCTGGAGAGGGAAACAAATGGTATGTAAAGGTACAACTAGAAACATAGAAATTAGGTGCAGGAGTAGGCCATTCGGCCCTTTGAGCCTGCACCGCCATTCAATATGATCATGGCTGATCATCCAACTCGGTATCCCGTACCTGCCTTCTCTCTATACCCCCTGATCCCCTTAGCCACAAGGGAATGCAAGGGTAACTCCCTCTTAAAGTAGCCAACGAAACCGCTCAACTACCCTCCAAGCGCAGAGAGTTCCAGAGATTCACCACTATCTGTGTGAAAAAAAGTTCTCCTCATCACGTTTTTAAAGGATTCCCCCCTTATCCTTAAGCTGTAAACCCTTGTCCTGGACTTCCCCAACATCGGGAACAATCTTCCTGCATCTAGCCTGTCCAACCCCTTAAGAATTTTGTAAGTTTCTATAAGATCCCCTCTCAATCTCCTAAATTGCTAGAGAGTATAAACCAAGTCTATCCAGTCTTTCTTCATAAGACAGTCCTGAAATCCCAGGAATCAGTCTGGTGAACCGTCTCTGCACTCCCTCTATGGCAATAATGTCCTTCCTCAGATTTGGAGACCAAAACTGTACGCAATATTCCAGGTGTGGTCTCACCAAGACCCTGTACAACTGCAGTAGAACCTCCCTGCTCCTATCCTACTCAAATCCTTTTGCAATGAAAGCTAACAAAGCTGTGGCAAAGCTGATGACGAGTGGATACAAACAGTGAAACTAAGCAGGGTGACAGTGAAAAATAGTAGGACAACTACGGTGGAGAAGGGATGAAGAGAGAGGGAATGCAAGGGTAGCTTGAAATTAGAGAAATCCAAAGTCATACCGCTGGGATGTAAGCTGCCCAAGCGAAATATGTATAAAAACAAAAACTATATTGGACGGTTCCTTATAAGATAGTAACAATAAGGATGGTTAGGTTAGTGATAGAACCTTACAGTGAAGAAACTGGTCCTTTGGTTCATTTCATCTACACCATCCATTGCACTCAACTGCATTACTACCATTGTGTTTAAGAAGGAACTGCAGATGCTGGAAAATCGAAGGTACACAAAATTGCTGGAGAAACTCAGCGGCTGCAGCAGCATCTATGGAGCGAAGGAAATAGGCAACGTTTCGGGTCGAAGCGTTGAAGAAGGGTTTCGGCCCGAAACGTTGCCTATTTCCTTCACTCCATACATGCTGCTGCACCCGCTGAGTTTCTCCAGCATTTATGTGTACCTTGCATTACTACCATTTACCCACATTAGGTCTATTGCCTTCTATGCATTCATATGAGCAATGGATGGGCTGTATCAGTGTGTCCAGTGGCTTATGACATATATTGGAAAGCATTTATGGATTCTGACATTTATATAAACATCATGGACAAATGCAGATTTTGAAAATACCTCTAATTCAAGTTCAAGTTCAAGTTCGTTTATTGTCATGTGTCCCTGATAGGACAATGAAATTCTTGCTTTGCTTCAGCACAACAGAACATAGTAGGCATGGTAAGTACAACAATAAAACCACCTTTGCCAATTATTAGCAAATTTGTTCCGATGAAGATTCATTGATCTAAAATGTTAATTCTATTATTCTCTTGAAATATATTGTCTGAACTGCTGAGTACTTTCCGTTTTATCCCAGGCTTTTTAAACTGGTTAATATGTAGTCCATTTATAATCTTGTGGGGTTTTATATTAAGCCTCAAGAGCCACAGAAAAGATTGGTAAGTACAACGCATGGTATCAGATTATCAGATCTGTAAATCCAAATGTTAACTGTTTATGCATTGCAAAATATACACAGGTTCAATAATTTCACAATGTACTGGAAGCTGGAATGGAAAGGAGCCAATACGTTCTGACAATTCCTGAAAATGTGCAGCTTAAATTCATTCCCTAGTATAATCGATGCATTAGAATTAAGTTTCACTTTGAGCTTCTTGGGATTCATGTGCATTGCATCCTGAATTACAATAAACAGTAACAACGGATAGATCAGTTTCATTCTATAGTTTTCATTCTGAAATTTATCTGTGGCTTCTTGCTGCATCTAACCTGCCTACTTACATTTTGTTTCAGCAGGTTCCACACATCTCTGTGTAGGAAATAATCTTCTACAGTCTTGAAAAATGGTTAGCCAAAAAAAAAAAAAAGCTGAAAATATGAAATAAATAGAGAAAATGCTGAAAAACATTAATTAGGTCAGGCAGCATTTATGGAAAGAGAAACACAATTAACATTACCAGTCAAAGATGCTGGTTGACCTGTTCATTAACTCCAACACTTTTTTGTATTTTCTTTTTTCGGAACAATTTTAGGTGTGCTGTTTAATAACATCAGGTGGCTCGGTGGCGTAGCGGTAGAGCTATTGCCTTACAGCGCCAGAGACCCTGCTTCGATCCCGACTACGGGTGCTGTCTATATAGAGTTTGTACGTTCTCCCCCTGACCTGCGTGGGTTTTCTCCGAGATCTTTGGCTTCCTCCCACACTCCAAAGACGTACAGGCTTGCACGCTAATTGGCTTGGTATAATGTAAATTGTCCCTAGTGTGTGTAGGATAGTGTTAGTGTGCGGGTATCACTGGTCAATGCGGACTCGGTGGGCTGAGGGGTCTGTTTCTGCGTTGTAACTCTATACTAAATAAGCTAAACTAATATGATTGGTAAGGTTTGAGAATAATGGTTCTACTCCGAGCACTCCGATTAAATGCAAGCCAAAAGTCACGAGTGTTCAATTGTCATAACTATCAAAAAGGGAACAGTAACATTCTTACTTGCAACTTCATAACAGGCCTGTAGCACAATTCCCATAGATAATGTATAAACAAAACTTCAATAAATTAATAAAATAGTTAAGTGCAAAAACAAAGTCAGAAGTCCTTGGTGCAACCAAAGATATTTCATAGATGATAGTTAATGTCAGTGTTTTTAACTATTCAAGTACCTGATTATTGTAGGAAGAAGCTTTTCTTGAAACTTATACCTTCTTCCCAATGGTTGATGTGGAATGAGAGTGTGAGCAGGGTGGTGTGATCTTTGATGATGCCGGCTACCTTTTTGAGGCAGTGCCTCGCATAGACCCATTCCATGGTGGGGTAGTCAGTACCTGTGATGGACCGAGAGATATCCACCACTTTTACTAATCTCCTTTGTTCCCTCAGTGTCTTTCCATCACTAAACACATATACACAAAATTTCCATCCTGCACCCAAATTCTCCGACATCTCTCTTCCGTTTCTTGATCTCACCGTCTCCATCACAGGAGATAGACTATCCACAGACATCTATTATAAACCTACTGACTCCCGCAGCAATCAAGACTACACTTCTTCCCACCCTGCTTCCAGCAAAGACTTTATCCCTTTCTCCCAATTCCTCCGTCTATGTTGCATCTGCACCCAACATGAGGTGTTCCATACCAGGAAATCCGAGATGTCCTCATTCTGTAGGGAACGGGGGTTCGCCTCTTCCATCATTGATGAGGCCCTCACATGGGTCTCCTAGGTATCCTGCAACTCTGCTCTTGCTCCCCCTCCCCTCCTAGTTACATCTGGGACAAAGTCCCCCTAGGCTTCACCCCATCAACCATCGTATACAGCACGTAATTCTCTGACATTTTTGTCACCTCTAACGGAATCCCACCAATAGCCTTATCTTCTCATCTCCACCCTTTTCCGCTTTCCACAGAGAAACTCCCAGGTTAACTCATACTCTCCTATACACCCACTCCCCAGGTACATTCCCCTGCAACCGCAGGAGATGCAACACCTGTCCCTATATCTCCTCCTCCTACTCTGCCCAAGGACCCTGACAGTCTTTTCAGGTGAGGCAGAGGTTCACTTGCACCTCCTCCAACCTCATCTATTGATCCTCTGTTCCAGGTGTCAACTCCTGTATATCGGCGAGACCAAGCGCAGGCTCAGCAATCGTTTTGCTGAACTCCTCCACTCAATCCGCCTTGGCCAGTGTGATCTCCCGGTTGTCAAACACTTTAATTCCCCCTCCCATTCCCACACTGACTTTCCGTCCTGGGCCTCCTCCATTGTCAGAGTGAGGCCCAGCACAAATTGGAGGAACAGCACCTCATATTTTGCTTGGGCAGCTTACAGCCCAGCAGTATGAATATTGATTTCTCTAATTTCAAGTAACCCTTGCTTTCCCCCTCTCTCCATCCCTCCCCCTTCCCAGTTCTCCGTTTAGTTTCACTGTCCTTCCGATTCATTTTACAAATTGTATGCCTCCTTATAGAATAGTAGAATAGTTTCTTTATTTTCATTGTAACATGAACCATGTACAACAAAATTAAAAAATGTCAGCCAGTTAGTGCACCATTCAAACATTTCTAAAAGCTAACGATACATACAAGATAAAATATTAGAAAAAAGATAAACAACTGAAATAAATATCATGAATCATCATCTTCCCCATAGCTAACAATGAACCATTCTGCATTTCCTTATCATAGTCTGCTTGGATCTGTAATTTTCACACCTTACTTTTCCACACGTATAGACTCCCTCTCACCCGACTCTCAGTCTAAAGGGTCTAGACCTGAAATGTCATCCATTCCTTTTCTTCAGAGATGCTGCCTGTCCTACTGTTAGTCCAGCATTTTGTGTCTATCCACACCAAAATATCTGTTGGTCAAAATATCATCATAGTCATACAGGTTGGAAACAGGCCCTTCAGCCCAACTTGCCCATGCTGACCAAGATGCCCATCTGCACTAGTCCCATTTGCCTGCATTTAACCTGTATCCCTTTAATATTACATTTTGTTTAATTCTGCATTAATCAATGACTAACATATTTATGCAATGACTGACATAAATATGAATTAAAATATTTGCCATTTTAGACAGGTATAATACTATTAATTCATAAATATCTCTAAAGAGTGATCAGCGAAAGATTTGCATTGTATGATATGCTCCCTACACATTGGGAAATAAACTCTTTCAGAACTAATCCCAGATCACATAAACTACCTGAAAATAGAAACAGAAAGTGTGTAATTTTCATTTCAGGTGTCGAGATTTTCTTGTCATTTTTCCTTAACTGGGCGTCACTTTAAATGTATTATCATTATGCTTTTGCATTGCTGCAGGCCAGCCCTCGACTTCCTCCACAGCAGTTGACTTCTGTTTTGAGTGAAAGTTTTCCTTGAGACAAACCAGTTTCAGGCAAAGTGCTTATACACCAGCCTGGCGTGCTGAGACCTGCGTGGAATGGAATTGAAATATGTGAATACCTTACTCAAGTTACATCACGGTGGAAACGTGAAATCTTGCCACAAGATTATTACGATTTACAGAGACATGACTGAACCTTCTTTGCAACCAGCACAGCTTGCATTTAAAGCTAATACCTAAATGTACATGACTATTTTAATCACAATTAGCATCAATTAGCACAATTAGAGTCATACAGGTTGGAAACAGGCCCTTCAGCCCACCTTGCCCATGCTGACCAAGATGCCCATTTGCACTAGTCCTATTTGCCTGCATTTAACCTGTATCCCTTTAACCCCATTTCTTTTAAGGTGAAGGGAAAAATATTTAATGGGAATCTGAGGGGTAACCTTTTCACACAAAGGGTGGTGGGTTTATGGAACAAGCTGTCAGAGGAGGTAGTTGAGGCTGGGATTATTCCAACATTTGAGAAACCGTTAGACATGTAAATGGATAGGACTGGTTAGAAGGGATATGGACCAAGCACAGGCAAGTGTAGCTGGGCCATGTTGGCCAATGTGGGCAAGTTGGGCCGAAGGGCCTGTTCCCACACTGTATCACTCTATGACTCTCACCCATGTATCTGCCAAATATATTTTAAAATGTTGGGACTTTATCCTGACTCAACCACTTCCTCTGGGAGCTTGATCCATATACAATATGAAACAGTGAATCCATACACAGTGTGAATCCACCCCCAGTGTGAAATAGTTGTACCTCAGCTTCCTATTAAATATTTTCCCTTTCACCTTGGACCTGTGCCCTCCAGTTCTTGAATCCCAACCCTTTGGAAATTGACCTGAAGAAAAATACAGTCTAAGGAAGGGTCCCAAACCGTAATGTCACCTGTCCATTTTCTCCAGGTCAAATTACACTCCGTAAACCTCAAACCCAATTTGTGTAACTTGGGAAATATAGTCAAACTTAGAACTACAGAAAAACAGTCAACAGATAACATGCAAAATATTAGAATGAGCAAATAATTCACTCACCATTTATATGCTGGACTCCACATTGTATAAGAAGCAAACATTTGGAGTGAAATGGACTAACGTTGGCATATTGCTGCACTATGTAGGCATATTGCTGCACTGCATTCTATTATTGTAACGGGTATAGCTTGGACCCAATAGCAGCACAGAATCAGGCAGGTATAATTGGTCATGAACTATATTACGATACTGTAACACAGAGTAGTAACACAGGAATGGGTACACCGTACTCACACAGAGGCTCAGGATTGAGCGAGGGTTCTGAAGAGGGGTAGGCAGGAGACGTAGTCGGGGTAGCGGTAGGTCCGGTAACCAGGAGATCCAACACACGATGCAAACAAACTAGCGAGGGACAGACGAAAGGAGAGTCGAAGCCAGGCAGGAAGTCGAGGATTCTTTTTGTCGGTGCTTGCGAAGGGAATCTGGAGATAGGGATGAGGATAATGTTGTTGAGCCATGTGAGCAGATCCTCAATATTGGAGGTGTTGGTTTGGGAGAGAGCAGTGGTGTTTTTCTGCCTCTCCTGTGAATGTAGTTGGTAGATTTTGCAGAAGCAGCATTGGTAGTCGTCAGTGTTGTGAATTGCTTGCTGGGGATGGCCAGTGATTAGGTTGGTATCAGTGTCAGATATAATGGCCTGCATCTGACCTTCTCCTGTGAGAAGATGGTGGGTCTGTGGGTGCACCGGTCATAGTGGCGAATATTGCTACCAATATCATCTGCCTTGAAAGAAAGTTGCCTCCTAAGGTAAGAAAAATTCTCCACATGAACCAGGGTTTCCTGGTTCATGTGAAAAGTTCTCCTCATCTCGGTTTTAAAGGATTTCCCCCTTATCCTTAAGCTGTGACCCCTTGTCCTGGACTTCCCCAACATCGGGAACAATCTTCCTGCATCTAGCCTGTCCAACCCCTTAAGAATTTTGTAAGTTTCTATAAGATCCCCTCTCAATCTCCTAAATTCTAGAGAGTATAAACCAAGTCTATCCAGTCTTTCTTCATAAGACAGTCCTGACATCCCAGGAATCAGTCTGGTGAACCTTCTCTGCACTCCCTCTATGGCAATAATGTCCTTCCTCAGATTTGGAGACCAAAACTGCACGCAATACTCCAGGTGTGGTCTCACCAAGACCCTGTACAACTGCAGTAGAACCTCCCTGCTCCTATACTCAAATCCTCTTGCTATGAAAGCCAACATACCATTCGCTTTCTTTACTGCCTGCTGCACCTGCATGCCTACCTTCAATGACTGGTGTACCATGACACCCAGGTCTCGCTGCATCTCCCCCTTTCCCAATCGGCCACCGACTGGGAAAGTGAGGAGATTAGGTTGCAGGGGAAATGAATTGGGGCTGGGATTGTCCTGTGGGGTGGCATTTACTTGGTGGGCTGAATGGCATCACATCATAAGGCAATGGAATCAGATCATAAGAAAATACGATAAACCATTCATAAATAATTTCAAACACTATTGCAAAGTATTAACTTTCGCAAACTGCTGGAGGGACTCGCGGGTCGGGCAGCATCAGTGCAGGTTAAGAGATGAGAAGAACTTTTTTCAGGCAGAGAGTGGTGAATCTCTGGAACTCTCTGCCACAGAGGGTAGTTGAGGCCACTTCATTGGCTATATTTAAGAGGGAGTTAGATGTGGCCCTTGTGGCTAGCATCAGGGGTATGGAGAGAAGGCAGGTACGGGATACTGAGTTGGATGATCAGCCATGATCATATTGAATGGCGGTGCAGGCTCGAAGGGCCGAATGGCCTACTCCTGCACCTAATTTCTATGTTTCTATGTTTCTAAATGGAGAGGCAACTCTTCTAGCAGCGACCCTTCTCCAGTCTCCAGCAGTTGATACACATGGCAATAATAATCTAAACTAAAATACTAAACTAAAGATTCCAGCACCCGGAGTCTCTTATGTTTCATACCAACTTTCTCTGTTAAACTCACTCAGTTTCACCTAAAATCCACTGAGGGTTGTCACGGTACGTCTCAGATGATATGTTCTGCAAACTTGCTCCCTCGGCTAAGAATCGGCAGAGGCACATTCTTTTCCTCATGAATGGGATTTGTGGTTTGGCGCAAACCCCATTCATGTGGAGTTTTGGCATTTGTTACCTGGAATAAACTTCCCCCTGGCACCCGATCACTCAAAGGCGGAGATGGACACAAAATGCCAGAGTAACTCAGCGGGACAGGCAGCATCTCTGGAGAGAAGGAATGGGTGAAGATTGGGGTCGAGACCCTTCTCCAGTCTGAGAGTCAGGGGAGAGGGATTCTAAAGATATGGAAGGATAAAGTGTGAAAAAGACAGATCAAGGCATATGCTGATAAGGAAATATAGAATGGTTTATTGTTGGCTGAGGGGAAGGTTATTACTGGAGACATATTTCATGTGTCCTACCCACCGCCCACTGAACCCCACTCATTCATTCTCCGCACAGGCAGTATTCGGGAACAGACGTTAGTTAGTTTTGTTCTTAATACCGAGAGAGTGCGTGCAGGGGAGGCGGGAACTTTAAAAAGGCTGCCGTCAGATGGGCTTCACTACTTGAGAGGAATCAATTCTCTCTCAGCACCAAACGGTAGCAGGTAAGGGAGTCTCCGAATCATCTGCAGTCTCTAGGTTCTGTCCGAGGACAAGCGCTCCCCTCTAACTCCACTCAATCTATTTTGCAGAGTCTGTGAGAAGATGTTCTGGAGTAGACTGGTCCTCCCTCTCGCTCTGATCTCCCTGTGCTTCCCCAGTGCCCGTGGCCGTGCACAACATCCTGACCATCACTGCATGAGGAGGAGCTTCTTGAAGAACTGCCTCATTGTACATATCTCTCAGGACTGGTGCGAGGAGAGCATTCCATTGTCGTTATTATTTATCTGATACGTTGGAGCTCTGCTCGGGCAGTGCACTTGAAATTTTGTTGTATGTATTTACAGACAATAAAGTGTATTATTATTATTATTATTATTATTATTATTATTATTAATTATTATTATTATTAATCTAACCTGAACTAGAGTCAACAGGTTCAACATGATCTGACCCAGCACATCTCTTATTTTGTTTATTTTTCCAGCAGAATCCGGTTCTTACCGTTGAATGCAGAGTTGAATACGTTGAACATTTGCACCTCCCGACAATTTAAAAAACGGTGAATGGGACAAATCCATTGTGATAAAAAAACTTTAAGAACTAGTAGCAGGAGTAGGCGTTGTATCCACTCTGCCTCTCAGTAAGATCGTGGCTCTTTTGCCTTGGCACCACTTTCCTGCACTGTTACAAGTATATCCTTTCCGAGCTAAGCAACATTCTAAATACATTCTCAATAGAACTCTACAGAATATATTCTCTCTGGAACAAAGACGGCCGTGGGATAACCTCATAGAGGTTTATAAATCCATAAGGACCTAGTGCAGGTGTCAGAGGTTATGGGGAGAAGGCAGGAGCATGGGGTTAGGAGGGAGAAATAGATCAGCCATGATTAAATGGCGGAGAAGATTTGATGGGCCAAATGGCGAAATTCTACACCTATCACATGATCTTTTGACCGTATGATCTTATAGGATAGATTGTAATAAAAAGGAACTGCAGTTACTGCTTTATACCAAAGATAGACACAAGATGCTGGAGTAATTCAACGGATCAGGACCATTCTTCAGGCTTTTGGGTTCACCCAATTTGTTTCCGATAGCTTGGATGTTTGCCAGGAGCACACCAGGGAGGGCGGGGGTGGGAACTTGTAAATCTTATTGTTTCGGTCTCACTTGCAGAGTAACACCTCTCCCACATTCACTACACAGAACAACCCTGGGAAAGGAAAGTAAAAGCACAGAACTTCAGGTGTGGATGTGCACTGCTGCTATATCAGAGCTGAACTGCAACCCTGGTATTCTTAAATTACCAAATGTGCAGGAAGGAACTGCAGATGCTGGTTTTCCCCGAAGATTGACACAAAATGCTGGAGTAACTCAACGGGACAGGCAGCATCTTTGGAGAGAACGAATGGGTGACGTTTCGGGTCGAGACCCTTCTTCAAGCAACGGGGCTCGACCCGAAACTTCACCCATTCATTCTCTCCAGAGATGCTGCCTGTCCCGCTGAGTTACTCCAGCTTTTTGTGTCTATCTTCTTAAATTACCAACATGCTTCAGGGCAAAATCCAACATTTTGCATAGCTGTTAACTTTTGTAGGACTACAATCTATCCTTAAATCGATGGTAGCTGCCAGGTTTTCATTTCCCTGGAAAGGTTAGTCCTTTGTTCCAGTCACATTTTTTAAATAATCTGCTCACAAACATTGCTTATCATACAATGAATATACTCGAGTCAAATTTTTAACTTTAAAAATATATGCACTCTGTGCTATCAAGATTATGAGCTTTAAACGTTGTCTGTAATTGCCATTATTTTGTGTAGGATGGAACTGCAGATGCTGGTTTACACCGAAGATGCTGGAGCAACTCAGCAGATCGGGCAGTATACTCTCTAGAATTTAGAAGATTGAGAGGGGATCTTATAGAAACTTACAAAATTCTTAAGGGGTTGGACAGGCTAGATGCAGGAAGATTGTTCCAGATGTTGGGGAAGTCCAAGACAAGGGGTCACAGTAAGGATAAGGGGGAAATCCTTTAAAACCGAGATGAGAAGAACTTTTTTCACACAGAGAGTGGTGAATCTCTGGAACTCTCTGCCACAGAGGGTAGTTGAGGCCAGTTCATTGGCTATATTTAAGAGGGAGTTAGATGTGGCCCTTGTGGCTAAGGGGATCAGAGGGCATGGAGAGAGGGCAGATACAGGATACTGAGTCGGATGATCAGCCATGATCATATTGAATGGCGGTGCAGGCTCGAAGGGCCGGATGGCCTACTCCTGCACCTAATTTCTAATGTTTCTATGTTTCATACTGGCTATTATTTTGATTGAAATGAATTGTCAGGTTGAAGACAGGTCCCAACCCGAAATAGCACATCCATGTTCTCCAGAGATGCTGCCTGACCCGTTGAGTTATTCCAGCACTTAGTTTATTTTCTTCAAAATAATTTAACTTTTATTTTGAGGTGAGGTAAAGATGCAAATTTCAAATCCCAAACTCCTGTTCCTGGTTTCTCTGATAATGTTTAAGTATCCTCGGTGTTATTTGGGTGTTATTGTTTAACAGCTTTGGGCAGATTTATTTGTAAGCAGGATGTTTAGAGCAGTTGGTTAATGTTGAAGGAAACTGGATTACATATCTGCAGACTTTGTCTTGGAGCAGCTTGGCCTTCAGGGGAGATGCCCAATAACTATCAGCAGATTTTGACTTCATGGTTTTATCTCTGTGGAACCAGGCGAAGAAGAACATGTAAGTAAAGGAATGCATTAACATACCATGGAATAAAATGTAATTAAAAAACGGCAACATTTAAGGTTAATAACAAGGACATTTGATTTGTTATTATTTTGTCCATAGTTTACTTTAGAGATACAGCGCATAAACTGGCCCTTCGGCCCTTCGAGTCCGCAATGACCAGCGATCCCCGCACATACAAGATACAAGATACAAGATAAATTTAATTGTCACGTGTGCCAGATGGCACAGTGAAATGAATTCCCATACAGCCATACAATAAAAATAAACAGGACTCAACACACTATAGAATTCAACACAAAACATCCCCACACAGCAGAACCAAAGTTTCCCACTGTGTGGGAAGGCACCAAAGTCAGTCTCTTCCTCCACTGTTCCCCGTGGTCAGGGTCTCCCCGTGCCCTCCGCAGTTGCAGCTACGGGCGGCTGATAACCAGGACCGCTCAAAGGGATGATGGCCACTTCCAACGTCAGGGCGTCGGGACGTCCTCAGCGGCATTAAGACACCAGAGTCGTGCACTATCCTACCGGAGTCGGCGGCTTATTAATTCCGGAATTTTCATTTTCCTTTAATGTGGAACCCATTGGGAAGTAATCAACTATGAAATAAGTGAACCCACTTTGGATGTTAATTCTATAAGCAAATGGTTTCCCAATTTATCAAATTATATCATTATGGAATCTCACTATACTCGCATGGTGTACATGGTGTACACGCAAGGCGGCACAGTGGTAACATAGAGACATAGAAACATAAAAACATAAAAAAATGTAGAAAATAGAGGCATGGGAGGAAATCCCTTCGAATCCTAATCTCTGAGAAAATACATAGGGAGAAGGTACAAATCCGTACAGACAAGCACCCGTAGCAAGGATCGAACATAGGTCACTGGTGCTGTAAGCGCTGTAAGGCTGCAACTCTACCACTGCACCACCGTTCAAAATTGATGGCACTGCCAATATTCTCCGTCATCATGTCCAACCTACATCATTAATATTATCTGGACGTGCACTATATTGCTCTTTGTTCTTCCTTATTAATTAAGGAATTTTCATTTTCCTTTAATGTGGAACCCATTGGGAAGTAATCAACTATGAAATAAGTGAACCCACTTTGGATGTGAATTCTATAAGCAAATGGTTTCCCAATTTGTCAAATTATATCATTATGGAATCTCACTGTACTCGCATGGTGTACATGGTGTACATGGTGTACACGCAGGGCGGCACAGTGGTAACATAGAGACATAAAAACATAAAAACATTAAAAAACGTAGAAAATAGGCCATCCCTTCTCATCCTAAACTCCAGTGAATACAAGCACAGTCTTTCCAATCCTCATATGACAGTCCCGCCATCCAGGGGATTAACCTCGTGAACCTACTTTGCACTGCCTCAATACGTTCACCATGTACTCCAGAAGGCATTGTGTGGCAATTGTACGGGTCACGGTTCGTGACCTCAACTGCCGTGCAACCTCCCTATGGTATGCAGGAAGGTTTAGGGAAGCGGCTGAGGTGGAGGGAAGTTATTTCCTGGAGGGGATGGTGTGAGTTTATATCCTGCACATATCATAAGGTTAACTAATTCAACGGCGATATGAATTGTTTAGCGTGACAATGACAAGGTAGAGCAATGAGGTTGTGAAGTACAAACTCGACAAGTCCCAGGTGGCAGAGGTGGAAGGCAAAGGACAAAGTCCTCTCTTGCAACCTTGTAAAGCGTCCCAAGTTCCACGATCGGCTCAGTAAACGGGACGCGGCAGCCTCGATGTGTGGAAGTGGAGGGGTGGCAGTGGCCGGACCCTGAGCTGCCCAGATACTCGACCTTAAAGTAATAAGAAATACAGCATAAGAAATCTGAAGGGTCTCGACCCAAAACGTCGCCCATTCCTTCTACCCAGACATGCTGCCTGTCCCGCTGAGTTACGCCAGCATTTTGTTTCTATCATAGATGCACATCACTGACACCAGCATCTGCAGTTCCTACCTACACAAGAAATTCCATATCTCCTTTGGCCATGATCCATTTCTTCAGAGACTTGGAAGTGGCTAGATAACGCCGAAACATGCAAAGTCGTTGCATATTGTTCCAGAAGAGGATCCATTGGACCCATGAAGAGTATGATATATCCCGATAGTATGCAGAACGAGCATCTCAATGTATACACCACAAAAAACTGGAGTAACTCAGCGGAACAGGCAGCATGTCTGGAGAGAAGGAATGGGTGACGTTTCGGGTCGAGTCCCTTCTTCAGACGTACTCAAGCTTTTTGTGTCCCTTCTCACCAGAGATGCTGCCTGTGCCGGTGAGTTACTACAGCTTTTTGTGTCTATCTTCAGTTTAAACCAGCATCTGCAATTCCTTCCTACACAAGCATCTCAATGTATCAAGGTAAAGGGAGGTTGCACATAAGGTCATAAGGTGAAAGGGCGTGACGCACGGAGTAACTCAAACCTGGAGTACAAGGTAACTTCCTGCATATACTAGTAACACACAAAACACTATGTTCTTACCTGTTAAAAACTGCCAAAATGGTCAATTCTTGCGCTGTAAAAAACAGTGGAAATAGAGGTAACTGTGAGAGATATTTATCGTACTTCAAAATTCCAAAAATGATGAGAAATGATGGTAGCGAGAAGCAAGAGCTGAAGGGACAACAACAGCTAAAGTGGTTGGCCAAACAGATATCAAGATTGAAAATATTGGGAATTATCGCGTTTGCTCACTGCATTTCATCAACAGTAAGGAATTCTTTGTGTTTTTTCTTGATTCCTTTGGTATCTAAAAAGTTTTAGAAGTGATTAATCTGCCTGTAAAATTTTAACATCGCCCATGGTTCTCAAGTGGGTTTTTATATGCACAAATAAAACGCTTCTGAAGCTAAATTTATAATTTAAAAAATCGCAAACCATACGTGGATTTTGAATTACATTTTACTCAGATGCAAGTCAAGGAATGGCATCATTGTTAGCTGTTAATTGGACATAACAACATGTGGTGCTATTTCATTTTTATCTGCGGCATGGGGGGGGGGGGGGGGGGGGGGGTGGGGACAGAGGCACAGATAAAACATTTACACTTTAATCTAACTTTTTGAACAACCTACTCCCTGGAAATGTCATTTTAGCTGATCACGGTTTGACATAAATGATGATGCCGGATTTTACGGTTGTGAAGCAGAAATTCCTGCATTTACAAGAGGGAATTCATAGCTATCTGCGCTGGATGTGGAAAAAACTTGTGAATTAGCACATTTACGCATTCATGTAAAGGGTGTCATTGGTGGTGCCAGGCAAAAATACCTAATTCTAAGTCATACTGTACCACTGGAATACATGATGACCAACTCTGAAAGTCAAGTACCCAAAATTGATAAAATTGCAAGGAGCGGTTGTGCACTTTTCAACTTAAATGAACCCATAGTCCCACAATAGGTGCAGATAGTTGTGCTTTCTTATGGGGCATATACGAACAATAAAACCTTTCAAAATAGTTACGGCTCACCAGCATTTATTATGGATGAAATTGCAAGTAATAGTCAAATCATTAAATAACAAGCACAGAAGTTAAAGTGCACTTCAAATATTTAACATAAAATTTAAATTGAACAGTTTGAAAAAGAGACTGTCCTGTTAAAATGGCCACAAAATGCCCATATTATGTGGTTTTATGCAGTGCAAGGTTAACAAATGCCAAACTTGGTATTTATGAGAAACATGTTCAGTACAACACTTGCAGTTCATTTCTTTTTGGGAACGTTTATTTTTGATTTTGGGAGGAGCCTACAATCTGGGCAAAACCATTTTTTTTGCTAGATTGGAAACGGATGCTGGGACAGAAGACTGAAAGCCATAGTGTTTACCTGCAGTTCACCGCTTGTACTCCAGAAGGTGATGCGTGGCAACAGTACGGGTCATGGGTCGTGACCTCGCCTGCCTGCCTATATGGGACATTAAATCAACTAAACAATCCATAGTTCTCTTGCCTATATTCAGTTCACTCAATGAATTATCCACTGTCTAGTGCATGAAACTTGTTGACAGATTGTAACCTAATGTTCTGACCAACATCACCTCTGCTCAACACTTCCCCGTCACGGTACTTGAAACCCCCAGACTGATGAAACCATCCAATGTTATGAAAGCCCATGATATGAGTAACAGATCAATTAGGAGACAAGTTAATGCAAAAATACCAATAGCAAAAAAAGTTGATTTTATTGGAAGTTTACGGAAAAGGTACAATATATTACCAGAATAAATATTGGTCATATAACTTCACCAAAAATTACTCGTAAAATACAATTCTAATTTAACTAGATTTAAAATGACTGCTTTCCTGGGTTTTGAATTTTGTTAGCAATGCAAATATTTAATTTTATTGCATAGTTCATTGATATTTCATAAATAATTTCTCTAGCAACTGCATTCACGACCTCCCAGGCACAACGACTAAGAGGAAAGGAAGGGACATGTTTCAATGACTATAATGAATATAAAATGCATTCATTATTCCCCAGTATTTAATTACTCATTTTATCATTTTTTAACATTCCGAAAGTAGATGAAAAGATTTGAACGAGGACTTTGCAATCAGATCCATCTAGGTACAAACTGATGTAATACGAGGGAGCATCGCTTGCAAAGATGGTTGTTGACTTTATTGGAGGTAAAGATAATAATTTGTTCATTGGGAAGTTCCAATGAAGTGAACCGTTCCCTTCATCTGAAGGGATTGCTCAAGTTTCTGGAGCCTCTCCTGCACCACCGCTTGCTGCGTATTGTGGGCCGGTGATTTGATCTGCAAAAGGGAAGAAGAAAAATAACGAGTGTCTTTACTCTTGGAGATGCTGCAGGCTGCAACTCACGGTGGGACAGGATCTGAGACTCTGCACTGACACAAGTCTGGATCTGGGAAGGATTGGAGAAACTCCGTTGAGGTATTGGACGCGCTGGTTGCTGGGCACGGCAGCGTCTGAAACACTTAAAGAAGCGTATTATTCCCTGTAGGACCGCGCCGACAATGCTCGCTTTGTGACCCAGCCGGGATGGAGTGGAAAGTCGGGTGTCAGGGCAAATAAAACAGTCAATACAAGCCCAACTCAACACCAAATTGCTGGATGAACTCAGCGCGCCAGGCGGCATCTGGGTGGGAAATGGACCAGGATTGGGAAGAGTGCAAAGCCATCAACGTGTTACTTCATTTCAAAGAACTGCCTGGTCAGCTGAGTTACTCCAGCGCTCAGTGCTTTGCACAAGATTCCACCAACTACACTTACTCGTGACTCTATTCCTCTGCTCCGTTGCTAAATCTCCTCAAAGCTGCTTTGAAGAAGTTTTCCAAACCAAGCTCCCGTCACCTGTCCATTCCACTTCCCAGATGCTGACTGACCTGCTGCGTTCATCCAGCATGTTGCGTTTTTGTTCAGGTTCCCAGTTTCTGCAGTCCAGTGTGTCACAATTCCTAAAACTCAACTCTGTGAGTCCGAAGAAGGGTTCCGACCCGAAACGCCACCTATTCCTTTTCTCCAGTCACATGCTGCCTGCCTCCGCTGAATTACTCCAGCGCTGAATTCCTCCAGCGTCCACCTCTGTATCATGAACTCGCCCCTTTAGTCCCTTTAGTCACATGAGCCCCTAAAGTGGGGCATTTGTGTTGGGAATTGTTACAGCCCTGCGGGAACAGATTGTGACCCTTAGGTCAATCAGAAAGGACCGTGTCCAAACCTAGAATCCGCCTTCCAATTAAGAATCCCAGACCCTGTTGTGCGAACCATACATTTGAACCCATATTCTAAATCTACACCTGAGTCCCAATTGAAATTCCTAACTCAAATCCATGGCCTAATCCCAATCCAGATCTCCATTCCATTCCAGGTCCTTTCAACTCCCCCATCCTTCATTCATGTTTGTGTGCTCACACCAGGGATTTATTGGCAGTATTGAATACAAGAACATGGCAGCACTCCCATCCCCCTCTCTGGAACACTTACTGCATTTTCTAATCCATGCATCAGTTCTTTCCAGAAGCTCCTCCTCATGCAGTGATGGTCAGAGTTGTGTGCACCAGTGCTGAACGTGCACAGAGCAGGTTAGAGACCGAGTCTACCCCAGTGATGCTGTCTGACCCGCTGAGTTCCTCCAGCGCTTTGAGTTTTGCGCAGGATTCTAGCATCTGCAGCCCCCTTGTGTCTCTGTTCGTAAAACCCAACCCCTGGGAGAGGCAGAGTTATTGGAAACAAACTCAGCGGAGGTACAACAGATGGAGTTTGCAGACTTGTGTCGTATTGACTCCAGCACTCAAGCGAAAAGACGGGATTCTGAGCAAGAAACAGACAGCGAAAGGAAACAGTAACGGGGGGGGGGGGGGGAGGGGGAGGGGGGGGTGGAATTAATTAATCTTCACTGTACAAATTCTGACTAGAATGGCTAAAGGCCATTGCACAGATTGGATCAAAGTGGCGTATCGCTGTCGTATCTCTGTTTCTCCGAATCGAGAACCAAGAGGACATAGATTTAAGGTGAAGGGGAAAAGATTTAATAGGTGTTTAAGAAGGAACTGCAGATGCTGGAAAATCGAAGGTACACAAAAATGCTGGAGAAACTCAGCGGGTGCAGCAGTATCTTTGAAGCGATGGAGATAGGCAACGTTTCGGGCCGAAACCCTTCTTCAGACTTAATAGGAATTTAATCTTCAGATTTAATAGGAATCTGAGGGGTAACTTTTTCACACAAAGCGTGCTGGATGGATGGAACAAGCTGGCAGACGAGGTAGTTGAGGCTGGGACTATCCCAATGTTTACACATCAGTTGGACATGTACATGGATTGGACAGGTTTGGTGGGATATGGACCAAACGCAGGCAGGTGGAATTAGTGTAGTTGGGGCATGTTGGCCGGTGTGGGCAAGTTGGGCCGAAGGGCTTGTTTCCACACTGTATCACTCTATGACTCATGAGTGTCTGAAATGGGACACTTGTGTTACAGCCCTGCGGGAACAAAATGTGACCCATAGGTCAACCAGAAAAGTCTGTGTCCAACACTAGGATCCGCCTTCAAATTATGAATCCCAGATCCTGTTCTAAACCATACATCTTAACACAAATCTGGTCTCCACACCAGTCCAATGTTTCAGGTTGGGACTCTTCTTCAGACTTAGACAGCATTTCGGGTTAGTAGATGTGGAATCAAGGGACTGCAGAAGCTGTTTTATAAAAGAAAGACACAAAATGCTAGAGCAACAGCGGGTCATGCAGTGTCCCTGGAGAACGTGGATAGGCAATGTTTCGGGTTGGGACGCCTGCAGTGGAGGAGGAGTGTAACAGCTGACAGGATGAAGTGTGGAAAAAGAAATATGTTTCAGTATCTTGAGGTGTCAGGGATATTTACCATAAAGAGATATTTATTGTCACCAGAAGATAGACACAAAATGCATGTGTAACTCAGCGGGACAGGCAGCATCTCTGGATAGAAAGAATTGGTGATGTTTCGGGTTGATACCCTACTTCAGACCCTTCTTCTTCACCAGTTCATACTGAGATTGGTGGGCATGGATTGCAGTTAAACACCCTGTCTTGTTCATCCTTCTCTGAAACGTGACAACATCCCCTGGCCAGGCCAACCCATGCAACTCCAACCCAGTGTACAGAATAGTGAAAGGCTTGGATAGAAGTGGATGTGGAGAGAATGTTTCCACTAGTGGGGGAGTCTAGGACAAGAGGTCAGAGCCTCAGAATTATAGGACATTTTTTTAGGAAGGAGATGAGGTACAATTTCTTTAGTCAGAAGATGGTGAATCTGTAGAATTCTTTGCTACAGAACGGTGTGGAGGCCAAGTCGGTGGATATTTTTAAGGCAGAGATAGATAGATTCTTGATTGGTACGGGTGTCAGAGGTTATGGGGAGAAGGCAGGAGAATGTGGTTAGAAGGGAGAGATAGATCAGCCATGATTGAATGGCGGAGTAGACTTGATGGGTCTAATGGCCTAATTCTACTCCTATCACTTATGACATTGGCCAGTGAGGCCACCAGGACAATGGGCCTTTAAGGCTCAGTTAAGACTAACATTTTTAACAACTTTGAACCTGAAAGGTAAAAGGTGTCACTGGAAATGTGGTGACTCTTGTGTACTGTCTCAGTGTAACCTCTTATACACACACTCTTGTTCTTAAGTAGGATTGTGCCTTTCTACAGTAAGGTTTTTTACTGGATGCACGAAAGGAATTTCACTGTACATAGGTATATGTGACAATAACATATAATAGAGCAATTGATCCATTGAATGTAGACAGACAGGGATGACCCGTTGAGCTGCCCCAGCATACTGCATCCTATTAATCAGCTTGGAACAACTTCTTCAGACTGATGAGAATAACCTGCCCTGTTCATCTGGACCCGGTGTTAACTTAAAATAAGTTTATTACCTTTATTAACTGATTTAAATAAAATCAGCCAAAATGGAATCAGCTCACTAAAATCTACTGTTAATTCAACTATGAACTCATCATTAGTGTTCCTAGTACACATTGTGGAAATTAAATATAATTGTATTTTTTATATATTTTAGTTTGGGGGATGTCAGCACGATGCCAGCTTTTATTCTCTCTTCATATTTATCCCTGAGGTGAAGAGGCATAGAAACATAGAAAATAGGTGCAGGAGTAGGCCATTCGGCCCTTCAAGCCTGCACCGCCATTCAATATGATCATGGCTGATCATCCGACTCAGTATCCTGTATCTGCCCTCTCTCCATGCCCCCTGATCCCTTTAGCCACAAGGGCCACATCTAACACCCTCTTAAATATAGCCAATGAACTGGCCTGAACTACCTTCTGTGGCTGAGAATTCCAGAGATTCACCACTCTCTGTGTGAAAAATGTTTTTCTCAACTCGGTCCTAAAGGATTTCCCCTTTATCCTTAAACTGTGACCCCTTGTCCTGGACTTCCCCAAAATCGGGAACAATTTTCCTGCATCTAGCCTGTCCAACCCCTTAAGAATTTTGTAAGTTTCTATAAGAATCAATTATACAGGTGGATCTAACATTACATACACTAAATAAAACATAATGCCAGATATATTTAATTATTTGAATATAAATTAATTTACCTTCAGTAGCAGGAATCAAACTCATGTCTCTGAAATGAAGGCCCAGATATCTAGGGCAACCAAAACTGAGCACAATACTCCGGATGCAGTCTTGCCACTGTCTTGTGGAACTGTAATATAATGTCCCAACCTTTATATGCAGTGCCCTGACTAATGAAGGCCAATGTACCAAAAGCCTTCTTGACCACATTATCTGTCCATGATGCAGGTTGGAAGACTCCATTGTTTATCTCCCCAGCGTGGCACATTGACACAGCAGTAGATTTGCTGCCTTACAGCACCAGAGACCCACGTTTGTTCCAGACCATCTGTCTGTGTGGAGTTTGCACATTCTGCCTGTGACCACGTGAGTTTTCTCCAGGTGCCCTACTTTCCTCCCAAAATCCAAATCCGTGCATTTTTGTAGGTTAATTGGCTCCTGTAAATTGTCCCTAGAGTGTAGGATAGAACAACGATAGATCATTGGTCGGTGCGGACTTGGTGGGCCGAAGGGCCTGTTTCCACACTGTATCTCTAAACTAAACTAAACTCAACTAAACCAGGATGTTGTTTGGATCAGAACGTTTTCAACTTTGACCACTACGAATATGATGCTAGGTAAATTTCTAGACAAAAAAGCCTTCAAGGAGAATGTGAAAAAGGCAGGAATATGAAATTGAGACAGAAGATCAATTATGATTGCATTGAATTGTGGAACAGGCTTGAAGGCTAAATGACCATCCCTTGTTCCTATGTAATTAAAAGTCTCATCTTGACCCCTTCCTGTTTGCACTGCATATTGAATTTAGAAAAAAAGCTACCATTTACGGCTGTGATTTTTGGCCATCTTACTCAGAGTCCCCATCCTCTGCGCAGGACAAGAGGATGTTTCCCATCGATGAAAAATAAAAGAATTATTAATGTTTAAAAAATGTTGAGATTCTCTCTTCTGTCAATCACGCCACGAAGGCCACATGCAAAGACAGTCCTGGTGGACTGAGTGGAATAAACCTGCAGAATGACACGCTGACCAAGAAGGCAATGCCCAGCACTGCACTGTGGGGTGCACTGAATACTGATGAAGACCTGGCCATCCACCGAGGCCAAAGAAATGCCTCACCGTGCCACTGGACATTGATCTCTGTGCAAGAGGCTGAGGCAAGTGACAGATTGGAACTCAATGTTCTGACCAGGATCACCCCTGCTCAACATTTCCCCATCAAGGTACACGAATCCCCAGACTGATGAAACCATCCAGTATTATAAAAGTCCATGATAAGAGTAACATATCAATTTAGAGACAAATGAATGCAAAAAGTACCGATAATAAGAATGATGATTTTACTGGACGTTTACAGAAAAGATGCAATATATTAATGGAATGAATACTCTGATTTTCAAATGTCTTCATTTCACAGACATCTCACAGGGGCAGCACGGTGGCGCAGCGGTAGATTATGGGCGCTGTCTGTACGGAGTTTGTACGTTCTCCCCGTGAACTGCGATAGTTTTCTCCGGGTGCTCCGGTTTCCTCCCACATTCCAAAGATGTACAGATTTGCAGGCTATTTGGCAGAGTTATAAATGATCCCCAGAGTGTGGTAGGATGGTGTTAGTGTTCAGGGATCACTGGTTGGCACGGACTCGGTAGGCCTGTTTCAGCGCTGCCTCTCTAAAGTAAATTAAACTAAACTAAACTAGTACAGATAGACACAAAATGCTGGAGTAATTCAGCAGGACTGGCAGCATCTCTGGAGAGAAGAAATGTGTGATATTTCGGATCGAGATCCTTCTTCAGGCTGCCCCGCTGAGTTCCTCCAGAATTTTGTGTCTATCTTCGGTGTAAACCTGCATCTGCAGTTCAATGTTGTTGAATAAATAGATTAATCAAATATCCTCCTCAATCAAATATACTCCTACAATACAATACTGATGAACAGGATTAACAATTTTATTAACTCATTGAAAGGTTGTGAATGTTAGTAATGACAGCATTTAATTTTTATTATAGTTCCTTCTTGATTCACGAAGAATACCTCTAGATACTTTATGCACGACCTCCCAGGCACAACGACTGTTTTTCTGTTAAGAGGAAAATGAGGGACACATTTAAATGGCAATATTAAATATAAATTGCAATAATTATTCCCCACAACCAAGAGATATGGGGAGAAAGCAGGAACGGGGTACATATTGAATGGCCATCAGCCAAGAACATATTGAATGGCGGTGCTGGCTCGAAGGCCCGAATGGCTTACACCTGCACCCATTTTCTATGTTTCTGATTAATATTTAATTTACCATTTCAAAAATTCTGAAAGTAGCTGACCATATTTGAACGAGTACTTTGCAATCACAGTCATGATCATTTCATAAATTCTGAAAGTAGCTGACCATATTTGAACGAGTACTTTGCAATCACAGTCTTCACGGTACAAACTGATGTAATACAAAGGAGAATTGGATGCAAAGATGATTATGGACTCGATTGCAGGCAAACGTTCTAATTCGTTTATTAGGACATTGCAATTAATTGAATTCTTACCTTCGTCTCAAGGAATTGCTCAATTTTCTGGAACCTCTCCATCACCACCGGTATGTGCGTATTCTGGGCCAGGGGGGCTCTGATCTGCAAAAGGGAAAGAAACAAATTGACTTTCATGTCCTTACTTCTGGACCCGCTGCAGCTCTCAGTGGCATGGGGTCTGAGACTCTGCACTTACACAGTTCTGGAGCTGGGCGACGATTCTAGTGGCTGCGGCGACGAAGTCGAGGCGCTCGTTCCTGGGCAGAGCAGAGTTGGAAGAACTAAAGAGGTGCTTCATTCCCTCCAAGATCGCGACGACGGTGCTCGCTTTGTGAGCCCCAGCCTGGATGTGGTGGAAAGTCGGGTGTCAGGGCAAATAAATCACTTTGTCAAAGCTCAACTCAACATCAAAGTGCTCCTGCAAAACATCAGAGTCCGGCGACATCTGGGGAGGAAAGGGACCCGGAATTGGAAGAGTGCACACTAAACAACATGGTACTTCATTTCAAAGGAACAAAAGGGCTTCCTGGTCCACTATATTACTCCATCACTATCTTTTGCTCAATATCCCACCATCTGCAGTCACGTGTGTCTCGATTTCACTGCTCTACTGATAAATTTCCACAGCATAGTATCCAAGGAGAGATCGCTGAATGGATAGCAAATTGGCTCCATGGAAGGAAGCAGAGGGTGATGGTGGAAGGTTGCTTCTCGGACTGGAGGCCTGTGACTAGTGGTGTGCCTCAGGGTTCGGTGCTGGGCCCGTTACTGTTTGTCATCTACATCAATGATTTGGATGAGAACAAACAGGGCAAGATTAGTAAGTTTGCTGATGATACAAAAGTGGGCGGTTTTGCAGATAGTGAAGATGGTTGTGAAAGATTGCAGCAGGATCTGGATCGATGGGCCAGATGGGCTGAGGAATGGTTGATGCAATTTAATACAGAGAGTGACAATGCACATATGGGGCAACATTGTGGGTACAAAAACCTGTGACTTTGGCACACGGACCCAGACAATGCAACACCTACTGCAATGCCCATTGCTGGATAATCCATGTACTACTGCATACCTTGCGCTTAACACTCCAATAGTGCAACGATGTGTGCTGCAGTGGCGAGCCACTATATAGCATGACACGAAAGAAGAAGAAGAATACAGAGAAGAGTGAGATGTGGCATTTTCGAACATTGAACAACACTCCCCTACCTCTGGGGAGTGTTGAAGAGCAGAGGGATCTAGCTGCCTCTGCGGAATGCTGTAGAGCAGAGGGATCTAGGAATGCAGGTGCATGGTTCCTTGAAGGTCGAGTCACAGGTAGGTAAGGTGGTCAAAAAGGCTATTGGCACATGGGCCTTCATCAGTTAGAGTATTGCATATAGAAGTTGAGAGGTCATGTTGCAGTTGCATAAGACGTTGGTGAGACCGCATTTAGAATATTGTGTTCAGTTCTGGGCACCATGTTATAGGAAAGATATTGTCAAGCTGGAAAGGGTTCAGACAAGATTTATGAGGATGTTGCCAGGACTAGTTTTGTTTAGTTTGATTTAGAGATACTGTGTAAAAACAGGCCCTTCGGCCCACCGAGTCTGCACTGACCAGCGATCCCCATACATTAAAACTATCGTACACACACTAGGGATGATTTTTTTTACTTTTACCAAGCCAATTAACCTACAAACCTGTGCGTCTTTGGAATGTGGAAGGAAACCGAAGATCTCGGACAAAACCCACACAGGTCATGGGGAGAACGTACAAACTCTGTACAGACAGCACCCGTAGTCTGGATCGAACCCGAATCTCCGGCGTTGCAAACTCTGTAAGGCAGCAACTCTACTATTGCGCCACTGTGCCGCAAAAGGGTGTGAGCTATAGGGAGAGGTTGAGTAGGCTGGGTCTCTATTCCTTGGAGCGCAGGAGGATGAGGGGGTTGCACAGATCAGGCGCATGCCGTGAGTAATTACTCAGGGCAGGCAGTCAGTCGGCTTTAAAAAAAAATGTTAAACCGCGCATGCACTGATTGTTCTCCTCTCTGTAAGATGTCAGTTGACTTTTATCAAGTAATTTGTCTTCAAAACTATATCTCTTAATAAAGTACCGTATTTCCTGGCAATGAAGACGCTCCTGCATTGAAGACGCACCCTTATTTTGAGTTGCTAAATTTTTAAAAAAGGCTGGCGGGACATAGAATTTTTCACGCTCAAAAAAATGAAAAATAAAAATAAGGAAAGTAACAATGCAATTTGCCTAAAGCTTCCAAATCTCCATTCTGAATTACTGAATGTGTGGAGTGTGACGGCAGGTGGAGAGATGGTGGAAACAAATGGGAGCACAAGTTGTATCAGTTGTGATCTTATTGAATGACAATATTTGTTCAAAGGACCAATTTGGGGGGGGGGGGGGGGGGGGGGGGGGGGGGGGGAGTTGCTTTGACAGAGTGTGGGTAGTCTGTCCAGGGGTAAATTTGCGGGGAGGGCAGGAGCGTTGAGAAGGAGAGAATCGGGGATCATGCCAGCAACTCACTCACCCACCGCTGCTGTGGTGCTCCGGGCGCGGAGCCACCACATTGTAATCGGGGTGGGAAGTAGCTCAGGTGGCTGCCAGGACCTCAGAACCTCCTGCCAGCCCACTTACCTCTGGCAGTGCTCTTCGTCTGAACACCTCTCTCCTGCCGCTCGCCGGCCTCGCTCATGTCAGCCGCTTCCCGTAAATCTTTAAATTCTGACTGCCGCCGGGAGCAGGACATGGCCTCACTTGCTTGCATCACCTCTGGCATTCACTACCCGGTCCGTGTCTTTCAATGTAGACCGGCCAGTGAGGGGACCAGCTCAAGGGCAGAACAGGACAGCTGGCGGTGGTGCTTACTCCTGTGTCAGCACGAGTAACCTCAATTGGTCCCTTGATTGCTCGCAGCCATCTGAGCTACTTCCCACCTTGGCCACAATGCGATGGCTCCGCGCCCGGAGTGCATGCGGCAGCGGTGAGTTGCTGGCATGATCCCCAGCCCCCTCCTTCTCAACGCTCCTGCCCTCCCTACAACTTTACCCCTGGCTAGACTCCCCACACACTGTGAAAGGAACTCCCCCCCCAGCGGCGTTGTGTTTTTACAGCCGCTTCCCATCAGCTGCCAGCAATGAGGTTCTTAATGTTGCTGTACTGAGAGATAGCCAAGTCTATCTTTTTTGTCTAACAACCTAACCTTCGGCCTCCAAGACGCAGGTAAATTTTCATGCCTTATTTTTGTGTTAAAAATAGCGTCTTCATTGCTGAGAAATACGGTGTTTAAAAACATATAGCTCAAAGAAATTGACTTACCACATTATTTGTACACAAACTCCATTCTTCTCTCTTTGTTTCTTAAGATACTCTTAAGATAATGGCAATCCATGTTTGAAAAACCTGCCAAGAAACTTGCACTGTGCATGT